>NC_139344.1:20552140-20574640 GCF_055883805.1 Amblyomma maculatum
CTGGGGAAGGGGAAGGAGAGAAGAAAGAAGGTCATGATGGGTGACGATGTGGGAGAAGGCATATGAAATATATATACAGACACAGCAGCTTGCTTTACAAACGTGAATCAAGTCCACTGGCGCTCAAATAACGGCAAAGAGCGCGCACTGCCTGGATGCCCTTCCCCTTGTCCTGCCAAGCGCCCAGCAGCAGTTCCTCCGACAGAGGCCTCTTGTCTAAACGCTTCAAGGAAGCAGCTAGCACATTTCTTTCGTTCGCATACTCTGGGCACACCAATAATTTTTTTCTTTCTGACCTCGAGCGCTGCGCTTACGTTAGGATTGGGTGAATGTGCAGTTAAGGGCATGTAGTGAGTATAAAACAGTTACCAGTAGGGCGATACACGGGGGCAAAACTGAGGCTTTGCAAATGTGTACAGTAGTGACGACACAACACAGAAAAGCGTTGAGTGGAACATCTCTTATTTTTGTGCCATCAACACTCCCCCTCCCCCCCCCCCCCCCAACTACAAAAATATTTCATATAATGAACTGAAAAACTTACCTCAAATACATGTACCTATTTCACCAAACTTTCAGCTATATTAAACCCCGTTTATATCATTATTTAGCGCGTTGTATATTTTCCACTCTTATGTATGGACCCAGGCAGGTTCAGAAACCCTAGGCAGATAAACTGCCTGCACTCATGTACACGTACCATACTTTTTTTTTTGTACGGGAAAGGATATGGCACATCAAACATGCTGATGCATACTATGTGAAAAACCTAAGCATGACACGCACTTTGAAGGAAGAAAACAATGGGCACAAAGCAAACCCTCCTTTGCGGCTCCATTGCCCGTGGCTTCGTCGTCATGTACCTGATAATGGCAGGTGGGTGGTTGTCGACGCACTTAAGTTGGCGATGATTTCATCATTTTTCAAGTGCAGAAGTGGCCCGGTCACTAAAAGGAAGGTATTAACCGCAGCCAGGTAGTGCAGAAAACTTAGCTAACAGGAGGCCAGCCTCAGCAGGCGTCCCGGCAGTAGCGACGGATTGGCAACCAAAAAGAAAAAGACGTCCGGAAGCAGCAGTGTGGCGTGGTGGTGCACGAAAAGCAGAACCATTACCACGGCCGGCGCAGGCTAAATGGCGTTGGGAGACCCGCGCGCCGAGCTTCAAGAATGTCTTTCCACAGACCAAAGCACTGCAACGCTTGTGTTGGTGCCAATTACCGCCGTATTCACAAACACGCCTTCACTCGAACTTCTACTCCAAGCGGCCCTCGAGGCCTGTTTTTCGTTTCAGAAAGCAAACTCCACTCGAATCGCTCCTCCAGCGGCGGAGAAAACTTGAGTTTTCTCGAGAATCTCGAGTCTGCGACGACGCTACCTTGGCCGCTCCTCGACCGCCACTCCGCTTGTAAACATGGCCGACATCGCATCGCTCGCTCGCTGTGTGGAATTCTTCTACCGGTATACCAAACTTTTCACGAAAGAAGATGCGACAAGGATGCACCGAACCTTTCTCTAAAGCATCAGCTGAGAGTGACAGTGACCCGGGACTTCTGGTACGCTATCGTTTTATGAATGCGGCCATGGCTAGCCTCCGTCCGTCCCTGCCGCTCACGCCGAACATGGATAACCGTAATCAGCCACCGACGTCTGTGCTGTTTGATCTTCGCATCATCGCATTGCGCTTGTGTGGCGCGGGCACATTTCAAGTCGTCACTGGATAAATGGACAACCTTTTCGGAGCCCACCGAGTGCAGAGTTGAGGCGCTATTTGACCGTAAATGGTGAGCTCGCCCGCGGCCGCAGTCGAGCGGCGGCGGCGCACTCTCCGGGGCTCGCCCTGCGCCCTTCCGCAGACGGCGCCGAACTTGTGGGGGAACAACGTGTTGTATGCAATAAGCTGGCGAGCACCGGAGGCGCGGTGGGATTGTGCGGACATCTGTGCTGCACCCCGCACATGAATGGCTCGCCCGTCGCCCGAGGGTACGTAGTACGTCTTCGGACGCACGGCGCTGTCGAGGGAGCGCGTTGGTGTGCTCGTCCTACGGAGAGATATTCGCGGCTGACGAAGAGCATGGCTTTCCAAGCACGTTTTCAATTAGAGCTCCCTACTTGTTTGGAAACCGCATGCGGCATTTTCTTCTGGAGAGTCGAATTCAGTGTGCAAGAGCTGCAATGCGCTGCGAAGCACCACGCATGTTTAGCAGTTTAGCTCGCCTCCGCCGAGCAGCCCAGAGCCTTATGCCCGTAGACGGCCGGTCTCCGGCCGTGGCCCGCAGGAGTTCGCGGCTTGTACTTTTTTTTCCTGCAATATATTTTGACGTCTGTCAAAGCCCCGACGACAATAAAAAAAGTCTGCCAAAGCCTGGAAAAAAAAAAAAAAAAAAAGGTCTGTCAAAGCCTGGCAATAAAAAAAAAGTAAAAAGGCAAAGCGGCAAAGGCAGAGCGCAGATCTCCCACCAAAAAATAAACCGAAGTATTCACACCATTTCTCGAAGCCTACGTCACCAGGAACGACGGTTGCCAGATGCAAAAACATTTCCGGCCATTTTTCACAGCGGTCCTTTTCATCCAGCTCACAAAACAAGTTACACTATGCTGTTAACGTCGAAGTGGCTTGCGAAAGTTGGTTAGAAGACTTGACATGAAAAACTGAGCATGTTACACAGTTCAGCACGCAGTTTTCGGGCCAAAAGTTCATTTTAATCTCGTCCCCATATGCCACTTGCGCTGCTCCGAGTGGAGGAGGTATTCTCGAGGAGAACTTGTCGAAGGAAACGCCGAGGGGCGTTCATGAATCCGAATCGGCCCTGGAGTGGAGTAGCGGCTGTATTCTCCACTCCGAGGAGTGGAGGTGGAGCGTCGAGTCGAGGCGCGTTTGTGAATACGGGCATTAGGCTCCCAAATCTACTAGCCACGCGCACCACCTCGCATTGCATACGGCCATATTTAATCCTTGGTCACCCAGGCACATTCACTCGTGACATCCATACAACCATCATCACAGATACTAAGAAACGCATATATATATGGTATAGTCTGTGGTGAACAAATTCAATCTATTCAATTTCTTTTGTATCCTTAAAAAAGGACATCGTTATATTTTATAGTCACATTGAAGGGCATTTAGGTCGACAAAGTTGAGAAACTTGGCCACTTAGAGTTTGGATTGTGGAAGCGGGTTATTTGAAAGGAAAAAGTTCATAATGCCTATTCCTACTTAAAACACTCAACTACCAACACACATAATCCGATTACTTATACTCAGGACGTATGACGAGGGCTTTCCTTGCACCGCTTCGTATTATGCTTGGATCGCTTAGTGTATTGTTAGTACCTAAATAAAACTTGAAATTTCTCCAACCAACACTTTTATTTTATAAAACCCGACGTTTCGGAGCTGGCTCGGCTCCTTCTTCAGGGGTGCATGACGCGGGGCTGCGTGCAGCTACTTATAGCTGCACGCAGCCCCGCGTCATGCACCCCTGAAGAAGGAGCCGCGTCATGCACCCCTGAAGAAGGAGCCGAGCCGGCTCCGAAACGTCGGGTTTTATAAAATAAAAGTGTTGGTTGGAGAAATTTCAAGTTTTATTTAGTTATCAACCCAACCAGACAGGCAAATCTGTCGAAATGTTCAGCTTTCATTGTTAGTATCTGCCTGGAGGTAAAAGAAAACATTTGAGAACAGTCAATCGCTTCTACCTTGTTCAAGCAAAGCAAGAGAGGCGTAAAGAACGGATTTCAGGGCTTCCAGAAAACGGTCTAAGCACACATGTTTCGTGCGATATGCAATACGGCTGGAGGCAACATGCGAAGCTTTTTTGCTTTGGTTTATAGCTCCTCGCCTTTTGCGCAAGGATACCAAAAGCTGCACTTCATACCGACGTTCTTTCGTAAGGTTGTCTTGCACTAAAGATAGAAGTTTCCAGGCTGATGCAGAACAGACTGCGTTACGCTGCGTCACATTTGCATCCCCATCCTGTTTTGTCATTACCATAACCACATCAAGCAACGTGAGCTTAGAGGAGTGCTGACTTGCTGGCTTTACTAAATGCCGATCCAAAGAGATTGGGAAACATTCACCTGGGAGTGCCACCACCAAATTCGCGCTTCTGGTACACGACAATGCTTCAGTGTCATAGTTTGGTTGCAGTGAAGCTGATAACGGAACGCCAAAACATGCTAAGGCCGTTCTCTTACATAAAAAAAAAAGAAAAGAAACTTTGGGGTGGGTTCAGGAAATGGCGTCGACAAAGCGTTGAAGAGCCAGCGGTGGTTGCAACAGCTGCCAAGGCCTATTCTGCATCAACTATTTTCCGTTCTTCTCAGCCACAGACATGCACATATAAAGCGCACGCCGGGAGACGAAGTGTAAAGAGGTACAGAAGAAACTCCTTGGCCGTGCACACGAAACGTTTTGCTTTGAGGAATTATTCTGCATCTTGAAAACTATAAAAACTGATTATCCTCGTGTAGTTTTTATTGCTTTGTGACGTACTGTTGTGCTCTTGCCCCGAGGTACCCTTTAAACAGCGGGAACCGAAACTATCCGAAACTTCCTATTCTCCCGATTTCGTATCGTGAACATGAAGCAATCCAAGCTTTGGCTTTGACAATTCGAGGCTAGTCACTGGAAATTACTCGCTTGAGCATCGGTGCATGAAGCGTGTTATTGCATTTGTGTGCCTCGGTAGCGCGATTATTGCTTCTCGAGTGGCGCGCAGGCATTGAGTTGGTTCCGCGCCGAAGGGCCGCCTGTGCTTTCGGGAACGCGGGGCCCATGCCGGCATGGCGAGTGCGGATGCCGCACACATTCTTTGGAACAAAAACAATCAGATTAGAATCCGGCATGAAAATGACGACGTCACGGATGATGCACTTGGAATAGATATGCTAACGGCTGGAAAGAAAAGCGAAACATTTATACGGTAGAACATAGATTGCCTTCTCGCCTTTGTATGCGTTTCACCAACGGAATTCACGTTTTCAGCGGCAAGGTGACTGCTAAGGTGTGGGGATCGCATCACAGACAGGAAGGAATAGTTCTCCCAAATTATCATGCTCTTTATGCCTTTGATTATTAATATAAACAGCGCGAACACGAAGACAAGGGACAAGATACAAGAAAGCCAATAATGAATAAGTACCGACTCGCCCAACAAAGTATCTTGTTATGCCTTTGAGTTGATTTTCGATTCCATGCGACCAACTTAAGCAATACGTGCTGCCTTTGCCGTCTACTGAAGTGTCTTTGATTCTAAATTTGATACAGAAGCGCTGTAAAATACTGATTTGAAATTATAGATATAAACTTTAGGACTACATATCGGGACGCGCAGCCCCAGGGATGGGGGGGAGAGAGAGGGAGGGGGGGGGCGATAAATATCATTGAGGTTTCAGATGAGTGATCCCTTTAAAAAGCTTCAGACGAAGAGCGTGAGCTTGATTGGAGATCACACCGTTCGTACGCAAATTTAGGAGCTCTTAAAATAAAAGAAAAAGCAAGTTGGGAGAAAAGTAGAGTACAGCCTTACTCTAGCAGCGACAAGTAACATATTAGTGAGTTTGTTTCCAGGTTTATGAAGGCGGTGAAGATATCTATAATGTACAGTCGTGAGAAAAAGTGGTATATAACACTTCGCCGGCGACGGAGCTCGGGAAAACAGCATAAAAATTCCATATAGCGATCGCGACGGGAACAGCGACAGTGATACTTGCATGTGGATAAAATGGGGCACCGCCGCTGTTGTCTCGATCATATATAGCTGTTAGATGGAGGTGCAATGCAGTTTTCCCGAACTCTGCCACGGACTGAAGGTTGTATACCACTTTTGCTCACGACTGTACATGGGCCCATCTAAAGGGCGCAATTCCTTTCTGCGCACTTCAAGGTTCTGGAGAGCAGGCCGTGGCCTGAGACGCTTCTTTGTCGAGAATCCTTCATTTTAGTACACGATGAAATTAAAAGCAGACATTTGTAGACAAATGGCTTCCATTCACCTGAGAACCCAAAACTTAAAATGACAAAAATGAAATGTAGGTTGAATGCGCTGGTACGGCCGTGCTGCGAGGGTAGCTTCAAAAACACATTAGAAATACCCGTGACGAATAGTACTTACTACTTTCCTTACTCGGTGCTTTTGTTTTATTGCGGGCCCGCCCAAAATTGATGATTTCGTTTACTCTATAGAACTTGACTCAAAACGTCTTGAATTTAAACATGGGATTGTCTAATTTCTGTTACTTGTTGGAGGCATGGGAAGCCACCTTGCTCAAGAAGACCGGAGTTGCAACTACACAGAGAGAGTAGAACCCTCTTTCATGCGCCTCAGTTCACCTCCTCGAAGAAACAATAAGGGAGCTTGGACTAGAGCACCTCCGTGGTTTCTGTTTGTGTTAATGGCGGACGCGTCGAGTCCATCTCCTCTGTGAAAGTCGTAATCCATAATATCAGGTCTCGAGCTTGATGTAACAGACTGTTCATATGTTCCCTGTAATTACGGGTTTCTAGCAGTTTCTACTGAAGCCTAACTCAAGCAGAGGACATGAGATTTTCTTGTCATATACAGGGATGCTGTAGCCACCACGAGCCTTCCCACTGGAGAATATATATTGTTACGCACGAGGAAGAAGCGGGCAGTGGCACGGGCAGGAGCGCTTGCGCAAGGCCCGCCGCGATTCATTAAACGTCCTCTCACGGTCATCGAGCTTATATATCAGTTCTCTGTTCTCCTATTTCCATCGGCTTGCCGCTCCGTAACATTTGGTTAGAGGTGCTGGGTATGTCATCCTCACCTCTTATCCTTGCCTGGAGCTTCGGCGCCCTGCGACTTCTTACGCCGTCGGCAGAAGATTAGGAGGCATCGCATGGCTGGTCTCCAGTCTACCGGACCCAGCAAGACATTGCCGTTCCTCCGCCCCATCCCCCGCCCCGACCACAAGACACGACGAAAAAGAGACTGACCCGAGACGCCACTTACACAACCACTAGACAACGATAAAACAGAAGACCATGCGACCCGACTGAACCAATGTGCCGACTAAAGACCCCACGACCCAAGACGCCGCTACACTTTAAGACATCCTCCCCTGCCCATGCCATCCGGTGCCTGCCTTGGCCTCCAACATCGGGTCTTGGCGACCTGCAGCTCGAAAGCGTTCTGGGCCAAGCTTCATCGGGAATCATCGTGCCGGCAAGCCGTTCTCTTCTTCCTTCTTCCTCTTCTTCTTCAGCCATCCAGACACGGCCATCGCCATGCCATTGACTCATCAACATCGGCAAACTTCCTCGTCCACTATCGGGACGATCGTTGGGTGGCCCCGGTTATTTTACGGACGAGGAAGAAGCGGGCAGTGGCGCGGGCCGGAGCGCTCGCGCTGGGCCCGCCACGATTCATTAAACGTCATCTCGCTGTCATCGAACATCATCTCGAAGTTCTCTGTTCTCCTATTTCCATCGGCTTGCCGCTTTGGAACAATATCTCCTCACTGGTAGTCGAAGCACGTAACGAACAGTCTAATCTAAAAAAAAAAGATTGATCGAAGCAAAGGCGCCAAGAGTCTAAAAGGCCAACTTTTAACTAGGGTAAAATTCTCCCGTACAACTGCAGGGAAGGCACGTTAATAAGTCCTTGTCTAGGGCTTTTCGCGGTTGCCAGCATTTATTTCCAGATTCTTTGCTAACAAGCATTGGCGTATTTGCGACGGCGAAGTATTTGCATTAAATTTCACGTTACCTTTATGGGTCTGCATTGGGAGAGACAAGTTAGTACCCGCTGCTGAGGAGAAAGCATTGCAAGTTCGATGGGTCTGATGCTAGCTAAGACATGCGCCCCTTGCCCTTTGCACATTGAGAGTAAAGGAGTTGTTCTGTGCAAGTTCGAGTGCTGGCACTCGTATGTTTGTTTGCATGTCAGCGCGTGAATACACACTGAGAGCTGAATTGAATTTTCGCCGTCAGAGTGTAATTATTTTTCGTGCATTTTGCATTTCCTTGTCACAGAATAAATTGGAGATGCATCAGCGGGAGAATTAACAAATAAATCTCCCAATACTGAAAAGTTGACTTGATCTAAGCGCGAAGAATAGTGTCTCGGGTAACAAAATGCATTGCCCCCAACCACACCCTGATAGGTGGGTACGATGAGATATGGGCACGGGATCACACCACCTTCATTTGCAAAAAACAAACAAAAAATATTTTTACGACCATCAATCTCTCTCCTCTCCCTAAAGCTTCGACCTCGACCCATAAAGCGCAAGCAGACGTGGCGGGAAGATAAGATGCATACCGGCCGCAAAACTTATGTTCCATATCTTGCTTTTAAGGGATGTGAGCATATTGATGTTTCAGGAAGCGCTGGTTGCTCCTTAGTGCAGAAAAGGATGTCAGAAAATGCCACCAAATCTGCGACTGCCAGCCTCGGTGAGATACTTCTTGTCTGCACCCAGAACCACCTAACAGGTTTGCATTCAAATTAAACCGCATTTTGCTTCCCACCAGCGCTGAGACTTGCTTTCTATAAGTGGAAATTTGGCAACTGCAAACCCTTTTAGGATCACACAAGAGAGAGGAACGCGTGGCAGCTCCCTCAAGTCTGATTGTTTTTCTGCAAAGACTTGAGTAACAACTTGCGTCCGAACTTTGTAAAGTGCACGATCGTTCTGGCTAGTCCTCGGTACATACCGGGGACACAGAATAGACGTCTTTAAAGAAATCTAATTTTGGATGAAATCTCATCTGGCCGGCTAGTAAGTTTATTTCAACAACAAAAAGTTCATAGGCCATTGGTTCGGGGGAACAAAACAAGATATTTAGGCTTCACGGACGCTTTTTCCGCTAACAACTACGCTTGGTCAGTGATCCTTTTATTTTTGTTTTTAAATGAGCCGTCTCAGAAGTTCGATGAATGCGACTTCGTCCACCACACCACCACACCCGCGTCTTCCTTACGTGGCTGTAAAGCTGGCATTGCCCGTCCTGAAGCACAAAGAAATATAACAAAGCATGGAACCTATCTTATGCAGCTGCTGTAGGCAGTGTCTGGCAGGGCGGCGTAAACAGTGGGCAGCAGCGGTTGCAACCTTCCAGAGCAGTTGTCAACTTTCCACAGAGATGCAACTGTTAACATTCCGGGATGCTTTGAGAAAGAAGTCCTCAAAGCCCTTTATTTTACTTTGCGACCGGGCAGAAAACAAAGCAGTGTCAACATGGGATGAGAAGTCTTAGTCCTCTAGAGAACGTTTTGACAAGAGTACTTTCCTGCTATTTTTATAGCTGTCGTCACAGTTACGAGCACCCCGTCTTGTTCAGGGCTTCCACAAAATTTTCGCAATGTATTTACACTATGTCAGCGTCAAGAACTCGGCTTGTATTCGCAATGTTTCTATGACGAAACCACCGGGCAGGAAAACTTTAAGGCGCGCTCTCCAAGAATGCTTTGAAGCTTGCATTGAAAAATATATCCTGTTTGTTTTCCACAGGAGAACGTACACGTCTCGCAATCTTGTCTCTGCACAGTGTATCGCTCTGTTAAACTTTTGTTTTAAGTGAATTTGTGTTGCTATATTTGCCTTTGTTGCCTGAAGGCGATGGCGAAAATATTCGAAGCCTCCATAGAGGACAAACTGAGTTTATTGGTCGTGCTGCTATTGAAGCGAAACAGATGCATCTGTGTATTCCTGCACACTGCCATCTTGATGTTTCAGAGCGTGCATCCAAAGGCAAATTTTAGGCGTTTTTAACCTGCCGTATACATGGCCAGCCGTAAAGCTGTGGCTTCTTACTTTCCTCCGCATTCTGGCCGTTGTCCTGCACTTTCAATGTCCACTCGCTTGTCCAGCCTGAAGCCACGCAGCATAGTATCGGCTATTATATGATACCCAGTAAACCAAGAATGGACCAGCTACCTTTGTCATGCTACCTGTTTTAGGGGCTCGTTATGGCATTCTGCTATAGCTTGAAGCCAAGCAGTTGGGCTCACTGAGCCGTTCTTGAGCCGCTCAGTGCTTTACAAGCATTCAGCGCACCATTCTGTAATAAAACCAAAATATACGTAGGTGCATTTGTCTCCGTATTGCGGTGGCCATTGTCCGTTTTCGCTTTGATATCTTGTTTATGCTTACGGCGAGAGCCATTGTACGAACCCCACCCTGGACCTACCGGGGTACCCTACCATGGGATGACATATGAGCACCTTCCGTATGCGAACACTGCCCGTCCCCCAACAGACACATGCGCATGCACAATGGCACACTGATGCTTGCGGACACAACAGACATACACACAAGCATGCTCGAATTGAGGCTCACCCTCAACTTTTGTTCAGTTATCTTTCATATTCTGCCGCCTTCTTCTCACTCTCGTTCTGTTCTATGTATTACAGAGTATTTTCAACCATAACGAAAGCTGACAACTTCGCCCACCAGTGAATGCATATTCAGATATAGTACTGAGGAAATAGGGAGAGCGTGTCGCCCTCGAGCCGTTCAGGCCGCAAATGTAACACTATCTTGTGGGCGATTCCCCTGCCCGAAGGGCGGCACACAGACTCGAGGCGGGTCGTATAAAAACAGGACGTTTATTCTTCACATCAGGCTAAAGTCGGAGATATCCGTCCGTTGCTGCCGGCATGCAAGCAGAAGAGACGCGATGCGACAGTGCGCCTCGCTATTATGTAGGCCATGCTGGAGAAACAGTTCTTCCGGCCTCCAAGGGATAAGGAAGGGTTTCTGGGGCGCAGTGTATGGGGAGCGCCAGGAAAAGCCGCGAGAATTTGGAATACTCTTGGCTGCGGTTCCCATATTAAAATTAAAATAACGACAGGAGTCGTGTTGTAAACAACCCCTTAAAATCCTTTTTTTTTTGTTGTTGCAAGAAAAGACAAAAACATTCAGCCCTGATTTTTAAAGTGTCCCCGGCGTGCTCCTTCTTATCGCATTTTACACCAAACAGGTCAGTTCGAATCAGCTCCATTTAGGAAAACGAACAGTGCGCTCGTTCTCCTCAGCTTTTTTGCCGGTAAGCCCATGTCTTGAATGTATTTATATCCTTGTTTCTATAAAAATCATTTCATCACTCATTTTAAATAGCTAGGATATTGCTAACATTTTTATAACACTGATAGCATGATATTGATAGTATTACTAGCATATGGTCTTCTTGTCCGGTCTGGGCTAAATTACAACATTCTCGCACGTTTACGCACGAGGAGCAATGCATAAATAAGTTAGAACGTGTTCAACGGAGGGTCGTAATGCTTATATTTTACAAATATCAGCTTAATGACTCCCCAACTGAACGTTTAAGCAATGCGAACTTCGTTAATATTAATAACCACGCCAGAACTTCGCACCTCAAGTTCTTCTTCCTTGTCATAAAAGGTGCTTTAAAAATACATTCTCAGCTTTACTTAGTTTCTTCACATAAAAAAAAATAATACCAGAACCAAACATGCACAGCGTTTAGTTGAGCATAAATTTCACACTGATATATTTCGTTATTCATTTTTCCTGTTAGCGATTAGGGAATGGAAATTGTTGCTTTAGTATGCTGCTGGCTCTAAATTTGTGCATTCTAACCCGCCGTAATCGTTTACGTAAGCCTTAAACTGTGACATTTTTACTCAACAGCAAAATTGATATCACCTGTACACATGTTGCAAAGCTGCAGACATTGCTATTATAACACATGATGATTACCTATTTCTAATGGTATTTCCGTTGTGCACGTTTCCTATCGTGCTTGTATAATTCGGAACGTGTTTGTAACCTTCAGGATGCGCTCCAATCCTGCAACAGCCTCGTAAGAGGCTAGCAGTATGTCCGAAATATAAAGAAGGGATGGAGAACTAGAGAGAAAAGTACTTTGCAGCTAGGCTAGTGAATATCAAGATGGATACTGCGAAACATATCAGGGCAAAATGGCGTGCAAAACATTTTACGCCACACCTGAGAACGGTAAAGCGCGTGCATTGCCTTAGGAATTAGAGCACTGCACGGTCTCAGACCAGCCCGTCGGCCGGGATGGGCCAGGATGGGCCGGGACATAAGCTGTTTTACCGGGACTGAAGTTTCGGGTGCGGGTTGGGCTTGGGCCCTTTCCTAAAGGGTTGAAGTCCTGGTTTTGATTCATTATTTTAGTTGGAAGTAAACTTGGAAAGAAGCAAACTACGTTAGGCGCTGACAAAAAGTGAGTGTTTATTGAACAATTTCTTCATTACTCTATCGCGGTGGCTCAGTGGTTACGCATTTCAACTAAAACCGTGTAATTTTTATGGTCCGCTAAAGGAATTAGAGGCAGCCTTGTACTGTTTGGTGTTGGTTCACGCCAACGTACCCAAGGTGGTTGAAATGAACCGGAGCACATTACTAAGGGGCCCCTTTGGACGTACGCAAACCCTCTTTATTTTGGTTCTTGTTGAAATGCGATCAGTTGGGTCATAAATTCGTCCTGTGAAATCGTGCCCATTACAAGTACCATTCCACTACATGTGAGGATACACTGTGCCGGGCTTAATGGTGCAGTAATTTAGCAGATCCGGGTCATGCTCGGACACGGGCTTGGAGCCTCGGGCCTCAGGCTGAGGCCTATGCAGCGCTCTAGTAGAAATGCCCTACTTGCAAAGTGAGCAGAAGTGACGGTCAAGCGCGTTAATTTGAGCCTCGCCTGCAACATCTGTAACACGAAGGTTCGAATTAACGGGAGCGTCACGGTTGTGCTCACTGCGCTCCATCAAGAACCTCACATCTGCTCAACGCTGCACCTGCAGCGATTGGCGTAGCGCCTCTCGAGACTGTGCAGTGAACCTCCAATTCCTTTAGCGGAGCACAAAATATGCCCGGGTTTAACTCGGTTGGCATGGTTTTCCTTGGGGGTTTGGCGTTCAGGCACTGGCATAGAGTTTGGCAAAGTTTTAACCCGCTTCAGTTGGTTTGAGTCTTGGGGCAATGAATGGCCCAGTATCTGTCTCACGTTTAGGTGGACACCTACATTTACAATGAACGGCATATCATTGGAGGTATATATCTCAACAGTAAAAATCCCTATAGTAAACTTGCCTCCATCTTGACCAGCCGATTGATGCGGAATGTGAAGCGAAATCGTATGGCACCACCCTGAACGTTATACGCAGAACGGTTGCGTCCCAATTTTAAAAATAATTCACCTTATAATTTCTGTCGGACGTACAACGTTAGGCCAATTCGCTAGGCGCTCAACCTCCGGATTAGTGCTTTCACATTAATAAATCATCAGGAAAAGAGAGAAAAAAAAAGAAACAGTTACGTTTGTCTGACTATAAGCTTTGGCTATCCGTTCGCGGGTATTGCTGACATATGATGCCAGAATGGGACTCAACATCCTGCTAAAGAGCGCTATATAAAATGAGAGGTGAATATAACGTATTTTTTCTAAACAACAAACATCTCGACTATACTCTCGTTCACCTGGTAATCAGGTATGAAGAGAACCCCAGATCAGTGTGCACGTATTGCTGCGCCAATAGGGCCATTCTGCGCTCAAGGTCACGTCTCGTCACTGATCTTTATCAAGCGCTGTATCCCCGTAGGGGTGCATGCGTAAATATACTGTAAGTCCTTGTTTCCAATGTCAGACAATTTGTCACATGCGGCCACGACAGCGCGTGTCGCGCTCAAAAATTCCCATCCTGTGATAAGGCCGACCCGCACGTTGCATCTATTTATCCTTATTAAAAAAAAAAAAAAAAAAAGGAGCCTTCAGTCATCATCGTCTCTCACGCCGGGAGTTTTGCTTCGGTGCTGTTCGGCACGCTTGCTCAATAAAGGCGGTGTTGGCCCGCACTCGAAGTTCGATCCAATCTAATTACGACAGAGCACTTGGACACGCAAACAGTGCAGCCGCAACTCACGCGGGACGCGCGCTAACGGCGGCGGGGCCATAAAGCGCCGCAGCTTGCCGAGGAGCGACTCGGCTAGCGCCATACATCAGGCGGCGACCCTCCCCTCGGGGCAGCTTCGCCTGCCCGCAACGTTAGCCGCTCGCTAGCTTCGTGATACCATTGTTTCAACGCCGAAATGAGGCCGTGTGCAGCGATTTGCTTTCAGCACGCTTCGTCTGTGCTGTTATTCCTGCGTAAAGAACGGCTTGAATACACGCAGACAGATCTGTGATAAAGGAGAAAAAATCACAGAAGGCGCTAATTTCCTACAGCACGCTACATGATTATGCATTCCCCTAAGTAAAGAAATGACAGAGACAATAATGCTCGTTCCTGAATCACTCATAGTGCGGTGGTAATTTCCTTTCAGGTGACTTAATTGCACTGTATGTTCTGCAGCGTTCGTTATTTATTTTAGGTAACTGGTTTCGAGGCTAACAGGATCATCGTAGCTTAGAAGTACAAAGAGCTTACAACAGAAAGCGTCTTTTTCGCGCTCTTTTAATATGGACCATCGTAGCCTTCCGGTCAGAGAACTGCACGCTTCCATGCCACCTGCCAGGTGCATGCTGGTGATTTTTCGCGGCTGCGAGACTTCAGGCGAGAATACAAGGATCCCGCGTGTATGCTTCCCATCTTACTCTTCAGTATGAAAGGAGCCGTCCGATTTGTAACCTCCTTTGAACTCCACCATTCTTTCTGGCCTCCTGGCGTCACACTATAGGCACCGACATGTCAAATCACAGACCTATCGGTGGACGGCCATATCAGTTGCCAGCTGCTGCCTGCCAGAGCATGCTTGCAATTTTTCAAGGCCACGTGGCTTGACACGGTCAATGCCGCCGACGACGACGACGGAGTGGCTTTTTCGACGTGGAGGTGCTAATGCTACCGCTTTAAAACCAGGACGTCGAAGCAGTATGTTTAGGTTCCGTGAATCTCTAGGAAAGATTTACATGTTCTTGGATTTCCTTTGTTCGCAGCCCATAGTGAGAATAATTGAACGCCTCGTAGAAGGAACACCTGTCGGACCAGTTTCCTCGGTGTGGAAACTAGGCGTTGATGTGACGTTTTCGGTGCAAAGCTGCATGTTTTCAATTTCTATCCAGTGTACACCCTCCCACTTTTTTAACCTGAACGCACGAGCGTCGACCGCCGAGTCGATAAGCGCCGTACGACGGAACACAGCGGCGAAATGAGCGAGAATACACGCGTGCGCGCAATGCGTACTCCGGTGCAGCTGTCCTTTGCCAGGCTGTTACGGGAATCGGATCCCACCCCACCTGCTTTTTTGTGCGTTATCGCACTTCCTTTCGTTTTCTGCATGCCGTTGGAAAAAGATTAGAAAATACCACGTAGTACCACCTGCTTTCCTGTTACCTTTAATTTGCAGCAGGAACGTGCTATCTGAAAGAAACAAAATGCTGATATGCACGCAGTATAGACCGTTTTACCGAGAGCAAGCAGGAGAGGAGGAAAATACTCTCTAACCAGATTTCTTGCGCCGGCCCATTTTTGCCAGTACCGAGTCCATGGGATGTGCATTCGCACGCTTCATGCATAGCAGGGCGGCTTTGCACCTCGGTATATTGTCGTTTGAGAGACTTCAATACCTTTACTAGCGCCCCTTTTAGTAGTATAATATCATCGGGACAGCAAATTCGTGATCGTGGACTGCACGAACAATCAAAGAAATCGCAATATGATTGCCGAAAGCGTATGCGGGAAGCATGCATCGACAGTCCGAGTTCGGCTGTGATATGTTTCTGCTTCACCGCTTTTTTTAATTCGCCTACGAACGTTTTATGTAAGCCGATAGACTTAGTACTAATGACAGGTTCACGAATATGATGCCCATTTCACTTCCTCCGCCGTAGTATACCACGCAGGCCCGGCAGGCCGTGCCTCCTACAAGCCCACCGCGCCAACGATACGGTAGATCTCTTCTGCCAATGCAAGAGCGTGCTAAAATCTGTTGTTCACTTAAACAATAAGCCGACAGCAAAAAAAAAATAATATATATATATATATATATATATATATATATATATATATATATATATATATTTCTAGAGGATTTCTGATCCATACAGTGTTATTGATAATTGAAATACTCAGAAGTTACGCAACACATTGCCGCTGTTGCGGCGCGCGGCTCACAGTCTGCACGCTGGCTCCGCTGGTAAGGGGTCACCGAAATTTACATCTTTCTTTTACTGATACTGTGGGATCGGCAGTAAGGCAGTTCCATGAGAGACCATTTACTCTAGAGCTGAGCAGTTAAAAAGCGTTGTCGGATGTGCCTTCGATGCGAAACAATTTAGGCCTAGCGATGACTAGGGAGTAGCGCTCGACGAGAGTGCCGTAGTCCGCCGCGTCAGCTGGCGGCGCCGCTTTCGTAAGCGCTGCTGCATGTGCTGCGAATTTGTCGTCTTCTTTCATGATGCAGCTGAGAGCGCACCTTTTTCGACGTTTTGCTCAACAATACGTCGTGCAAACGATGCTGCTATGACGTACGGGACGGAGATACGATGTTGTTGCGCCGCCGGAAGGACGCCAAGGCTGCGTAAAACCGTCAACTTATGGTACTTTAGACACTACTTCTTTTATGTGCTGTTCTTGAATCGTGGTTTAACTTGAAGTATACATCGTTGAAGTAAGACAGCTCGGTCGCACTTCACGTTAAATCAATGCGGCGAAGCATCTTTCGTAGTATCTGCATTCCGCGTTCGGTAGCTGCCCGTATACGGTTCATTTGCTGTGTGTTTATGTGTACAGTTACGATTGCGATTATAAAACTTAGTTGAAAATACATGTATCGTGAAAGATACAACAGATACATCCTCCCTGTGGAAGCGGAGCGCACTCCTTCGCAGTCACCCCGGCCGCTAGCGCTGTTTCCAACAGCTGCCGATATGTCAAACGGATGGTATACGGTTTGCAGGCGTGCTCAAACAAAGCACAAATAGCACCAAGGTGTCGGATAGCTTACACGAGCACCGCGAAACAGCACTTTTACTCTGCGATCAACACGCAGAGCACAGCCCAAGATGGCGCCAAGAGGAGTCGGAGCGGACGTTCCCAGTTGAGACGCCACCATCAAACTAAGGTGGCTGCACCCATGCATCGAAACTAAAAATGTCTATAATCAGCGGGCGTATAACGCATCCAATCCAGCGCTAGCGATACCACCTGCCCGCTTATTTACAACTTGATGAAAGCGTTCAGAAAAAAAAAATATAATTACGATAACGGTTCTCAAAAGAAGCAGGGGTGAGGACCCGTTCTGAGAACAGCCTGGCAGAAGACTGCTGCACAGGAGTGCTCATTGCGCGCACGCGCGTATCCTCGCTCAATTCGCCGCTGTGTTCCGTCGTACTGCGCTTATCGACTCGGCGGTCGAGGCTCGTGCGTGCGGATTAAAAAATGTGGGAAGGTTTTGTTCCTTGTAGAGCGACCACGAAAGGTGTCACAACCGTACCTGACAAATCGACAGAGCGCTGCAATCAAACGAGGCATACCCGTCTTGACTTTTTAAGATGGGGTACTATGGCCCCGAGTACAGCTTTTGCGGTTTGATCCTTACACAAGGTGTTTCTCCTGAATCTTTATGCAATATTCAGAAATATGATTTTTGAGTTAGAAGATCGCTTCCTTCGGCACAGTTATGTCAACGGTTGTGGTAATCAGCCTACAGCAAAGACGCGTTAACTAGCTAGCACGTCCAGGTAACTAAATTTAAATAGATATTTTTAACTCTTAACTTTAGGATCTTTATTCAAGGAGAAGATTGAAGGGCGCCTTAAATAAATAAATATAAATAGGGGGGGGGGGGGGGGGGGGGGGGGGAGACACTTATGCTTCGCTTTTAAGGATATGAGACGCGAGAGCGTTACGTGCACTTTACTACTCGCATTGTCACTAATCCCTTAATGTGTGCCTCTGTTATTTTGTACCGTACTCTTTAGCACGCACGCTTAACCTACCGTATTATATTAAAAACGACCTGCCATAAAGAATGGCTTGAATACTATTGCTATTCTTATTTTTGCCGCACTTAACGGACATTAACAGCCTACTAACAACGCTGCCGTGGTTAATTCCGCGCGTAATCGAGCGAGCTCTTGCTTTTGTAGGCTGGCGCAGCATAACATCCACTATGAGTCCAAGCGAAACGCGAAAGCCACAACTTAAAGCTTTATTAATCACTCAGAATCCCACTCATCGGCGCATTGTGCTGCAATCATGGGCATGTCTCAAAGATGGAGAGCTTTCCATATGCTGAAGCAGGGCTCGCGCCTCCGGCAAAGGCGAGGACTTCAGGTTTTCAGAAGACAGGCCAACCGGGATAAGCGCCGGTGAATAATGCTTTGACTGCGCTGCAGCGTCGCAGCCGATGCGGAATATCAAAGAGCTTTTGCTCTGTACATATACGCCGTTCAGCGGCTTGGTGAAGGCATTTGCGTCCATGGACGTCCATCGAGGAGGAATTAGCTTCCAAATTAGCAATTCCTTTCATTCGAGAAGGCGAAAAAAAAAAACAAGAAGAATTAGAGCATGAACCTGTCCAAATATTGGGATAAGAGTGAGGCAAAAAAAAAAAAACGAGAGCTCTTTGCGGAAAGCTCAAATAGCGCGTTTATAGCCCCTTGCTAGCTACGCGACATGCAGAGAGGAAGTGGCACAAAATAGCCTTAGCAAAAGCAAGCGGCGAGAGGAAGTGGTGCAGCTTAATGCAGCTTATTGGAGAGTTCTGGAGCAAAATGACGGATAAATCTCGGGTGATTTTACAAATCAACATCTTTGACACTCTTCAGTTCATCCAAGCAGTAAGTTCGCCGCCAAATGGAGCTATTTCGGGTTGAGTATGCTCTCGACTAAGCATCCCAGTCTGCAGCTGACCGGCATTTATTGCAACAACTATGAAAAGCAAGCAGCAGGCTCTAGCGACTCCGCCGGAGAACCACCGCCCAATCAATACACGCTCGCGGATGCAAGACAAATATCAACACCTAGAGATCGCACTGTCATGTTTTCTTATCGTGACTAAGGTGTCATCTTGCGAGATCTGAGCCAAGGTTTTAAGGGTTCAAGTATACGGTGCGGCATTCTTAGCACGCTTTCAGATGGTTTATTTCTATAAGTTTTATTAGCTCCTTCCTCAGTTTCACGTGTCGACGGCGTCCGCAGCGCTGCCTGCATAAGTTGGCGGGTGGCACACAGGAGAGTGCAAATCGCCCTATCGAAGTTTACGAAAAAGGAGGGAGACAGAGAAATGGAAGGAGTGAGAGAAAGGGCGAGATGTGGCGCAGTGGGGAGGCGGGTCACCCTTTCCGCAGTTAGAGGAGATGCAAAGAGGAAAATCGGGAGAGGATTAAATAGTAGAGGCAACTGGTGACCAAGCGGCTGGTGCGCCAGCCTTGGCTGCCCGGAGATGGTTCGTTCGAAACTCACTGCCATCCAAGGATTGATGTACACAAGCGGTGCGCGCCGCCCGTCGCCCGTATTTCTCATATGGGTGTGGGCTTGTGAGCAGCCCCACAAACCTTGAGGCACCAGTTTAGAGGCAAGCTCAGTTTTGAACCCCGCCGCTTGCAAACATATCATCATCCTGCAGAACACCTCAGTTCGTGTTACCGGGCTCAAACAGGTTTTTCAAGTCCGAGCGGTCTAAAAAGTGTGTCTGGAGAGACGCAACTCTCACCATCGCTCCTGTAAGTAATGTCTCGAAGGATGGCCACTTCAGGTTATCAATGACATCCTCGGTGATTATCAATGTACTCATCTGAGCGAGTCAGCGAGCGAGAGAAAGATAGAGAAAACATATCATCTCTGTTAAAAAATTTATTATTATCTCCCCCTCCCCCCCTCCCCTCTTCACCGCAGCTAGCGGTCAAGCGCAGGTGGTACACATAATAATGAGTGTCTTTCTTTTTTTTTTTTTTTAATCTCAAATTCGCGAGTGTCTTTGGAACGCTCAGTGGTTTTGGACTTTAACCATGGGTTCAGCCCCATCGCTCTTTAAAATACAAAAACCGCAAAGTTCCCTGATTAGTATTGGAAATGGGCACGCAGAAATGATTTTCTGTGCGCTACGGATCGGGAAAGTTTTGTGCTGCGTGGGAGCTGAGATGCGCCAATCCCCCAATTTCACGGTCGGCGATCCAGGATAAAACTACCCGCGTCGCCATTTGGCACCAACACATGGGTCTAATTTAGATAGTGACTTTCATTAGTGCTGTAGCATTGAAGTAGGATTACCTCCGATACAGCAGTCACGAGCATTATATCATTCCTTTGCGCTCGGAGGTCACATAAATGTTGATAACGATAACGAGGTATTTATTTATTCAGGCAATTTGAAGTTAGCACAATTTAAGGTGAAGCCAGTTTACTGAGAGCAGAAGGGTAGCTGCTTGATTACATACCCAGAATATTATTCTAGAGAGCATATTTTCTTGGACAGAGAGAAATATATCAAGAGCTCTTTTCCAGACGCATGATCCATTTATGCACTTTAATAGAGCTTTCAGTATAGTTCAGTGTGGTCGCGTTGTTATATACCCAGCTGGCGGGAGTGGTTTAAAATGTCTGGATATAGCGCATTTCTGCGACGTTATTTTCAACTATTTTGTGCTCTGAAGTAGAAGTCTTTGGAGGCTAATTTCTGCGTTAAGAAGATTATTACACGAACAGTTTACAACTCTGTAATTTAGGATTGAGAGCAGGAAGTCTGAAAAAGCGCTTCTACCGTTTGCGGCTGACCCCACGCGCTACATAGCGCTTTACACCAAAAAATGCTCCGGATATTTTCAATATTTGATATAACACACTGATTGCCTATGGCTGTCAAAATTCCTTCGGTGGGAGCTAAAGAATAATTCTATACCTCATATTTCGGAGCGCGTAGGAAGCGCAAGGCATCAGTGTCAACATCTTCGCGCACCTTTTGACGTTATGCTTTAATTTGGTCTGGTCCGCAACAAAAAAGACTGTTTTCAATCAAGCGGTGTTTGTTATTAGCATCCAACAGATGACGTCAGTTGATGAGGTACAGTTGATGAGGCGCTGCTATGCCGCCATACTGGTGTATTGTCTTGTTATATACTTACCATCGCTGTTTTACTAGCTTACTTCGTACCCTGCTACACTGCGAATATGTACAATACGTAGGTATTAAAATACAAATTGGATCACTTCAATGTAGCAGTGTTACGAGTGGTGAAGAAAAGCAGATTTTTTTTTGATAATAGGACAGGCAAAATCATTTCTTTCGGGCATTGCACCTCTGCTCGCCAAGAATGTTGCCAAAGAACTCTTCGTCGAGGATAAATCCTATCTGCGCGTGGCGTCTGAACTCCGTGACCTCGCTGAATTGAACCTGGGCAGCGAAACTCACAGATTAATTTTCTGCCTTTGTTCTTAACAAGACCTGGACGAGAAAGCAGTAAAGTTGGAGAACAGTGGGCAGGCTTAGCTTCGTCTTGCGACAAGTTTGGGCCCACCCGGAGGCTTGCAAAGCTCAGCTGCAAGCTGAGCGTTCCGACTTTGCCCTGGTTCTTGTCACGGATAACGCGATCAGCCTCGATGGAACAATGTAAAAAAGCGCAAAGACGGTTCGCTCGCCCCTAACGTATTACGCTGCCAGATTTTTTTGCTGCGTTCATTGAGTATCTTTGTTGAGATACAAGGAGCATACGATGGCTGCCCTTCTGTTACCCAACATAAGCGCAGCAACGGCATTTCGAAGGAAGTTACGTGATCAGCAGGATTAAAGGGCACAATAAAAAGTGGACATCGATTAAAAGTTATGCATCTAAAATTATAAGCCCCAGTTGCGTAGCACCTCGCAATATCGATCTCTGCGTCGATGTAGGCTACCATAGGGCTGTAGCAATGACTGTCAGGTTCAGTTACTGGCAGCTCCGGGTTTGGTCGCGAAAGCCAAGCTTATGGCTTCGGGACTTTATATAGTTCGCAGCTTGAAAACGCCCTCCCACCTGCCTCTCCTGCGTGGAGGCAACCGCGGTAACCTAATCCCAGACGCGCGGCGAAAAGGTACTTGTGTGGTGTGCCAGCAGGCTGAGAACAATCGGATAAGCCGTGCACTATAACCAGAAGCCTTACTATGCGCCGAAACTTCGTCCGTCGCTCAATTTAGGGCATCTCGCTCGACACTCGTGGAAATGCTCTCGCTATTATATAAAACGCTTCTGGTGCAAGTCGTGGCCATTGTTGCGTGGAACAAGCAAGGTGGGAAATTGTCTCTATAGAGATAAAAAAATAAATACCATCTGAGCAGCGAGGGCAGAAAATTCAATTGCGCACGTGCAAGAAATTTGTTGATTGCGGGCTTTATAGAAATAGTCAGAATGCAGAAAATAAAAATATGAAGGAGAAATACCGATTCACTTCAGATGGTTTGGTGGTTTAAGGGGGACGCGGGGCCAAAGGGTAAACTTCTGAACTGTTGCCCAATTTCGACACGATTTTCAGGGATGCCTTATCTTCCTCTTATTAAAATATATTCTAAGCTTCATCACCTTAGCACGAATAGAAGAAGTGTTGTAACTGTCATAATGAG
>NC_139344.1:20577140-20617140 GCF_055883805.1 Amblyomma maculatum
TGACTGCGTCAAGTGATAGGGACATTATATGGCACTATCTACAACAATTCACTATATAAATGGGGATCGATTGGAAAGACGCAATTTTTAGCGGCAGCCTTGTTTTGTTCAAAAGAAATACCACGCTGTGAAAGTGTGTTTCCTATTGTACGTTAAATTACAAGCTCAGAAAAGAGCATTTCTACTATTCTGTTTCGGGCGCATTGCCACTGCTGGCTAAAATAGGAGTGTCATCATTAGTTTTTCTTATGGTGCATCTTAGTTTTTGCAATTCCCCGAAAACTCTCAGCTGCGTTCTGTTTCTCTAACACATTGTGAAGGCCTAGCTTATCTGCCAGTTTTCGAAAGGAGCTCGCGTTTAGAGCAAATCAAAATGTCCAACTAGGAGTGTTTATTTTTTCTTTCTTCGTAAAATAGCACCGAGCCACACTCTCTGCCCATAAATCGCCACCGAAAGCAACAAGACGAGAACGTACATTTGGAGTTTGTTCCACGCAGCAGCTTATACAAAGGAAATGTCCGGTACGTCCTTACAGCGCGAAAACATCCTGCAACCGGTAATGTCAACGTCTCCCCCAAAGACCTGTTGCTGAATGAGGATAACAAGCGAAAATTGCTCCAGAATCGGAATTGAAATCATGGTCATGAAATTATGGTCATTTTTGAAAACAAGTAGCTGGAATTAATGTGGAGACATTTGCGCTAACACAGCGTGTCGAAATCAGTCTCCCTTACGTAAGCAGCAAAATTGCTGCAACCGCTCAACTTTGAGAAACCAACACCGCGTTCACTACGCAGAGGAACAACGTTAACTTCCTGAGTTGCGTTCGTCCGTAGAAAAGGGCAATATTTAAACACGATCACCCTCCTTCTTCCGGAAGGCGATGAGCTAACGATATACCCGAAGACGTGCATTTTTGCACCTGGCGTATAGTAAAATTTTAACCGTTTCTCAAGACTCTGAAGGAATCTCTTGTGCACAAAGCCGCCATTGCCGCCCACAGCCGGCTTAATTTTTCCACGACGATGCGCAAATATTAATTCAGCGGTGGCGAAAGCAAATGGCGTACTGGCGCAAACTGTGCGGCACAGTGATGTTTTCTACGAAAAAAGAAGAAGGTGTCTAAACTTTCCATTTCAGTCGAAAAAAGAGGTACCACGTGCACGCATGCTCTTTAAAAGCTAGAACAAGCCGCGTCATTAAAGTTTTTATCCGCTGTACTGTTCCGTTCTATTCTGGGGGAAGTGTACAATACATACAGCCTTGAAGGGAACACCTAATGAAAAGCTGCTATGAATACTGATTCATCTATGGTCATTGAAGAAAAAGAGAGAATAAAGGAAATGAAAGAAAGAAAGAAAGAAAGAAAGAAAGAAAGAAAGAAAGAAAGAAAGAAAGAAAGAAAGAAAGAAAGAAAGAAAGAAAGAAAGAAAGAAAGAAAGAAACCTCTGGCTCGGGTTCTCTAGGCCTAAAGAAGTTGGTTTGAGCCGGTCAGCCATGGGATTCTCTTGACCATCCGTCAATCAAGCCTCTATGTCGACTGCGCTCCGGATTTCTAGCTGGAGTATCACCGGAGACTTCAACTCACAGTTCTAAAAGGGCTTTCACGCGAGTTTCAAAGGCAAAATAGCTACTCTGAGCTATCATGGATTCACAACGAAGACTGTCAACAAGAAGTGAACCGAAGCGGAGCTTCGCCTCCTCCCTGCTTCGGCTCTACATACGGGAAGGTAAAGAAAGGGAGCCGATAAGGTTTAATGTCAGTGTCGACAGGGACGTATTTCTACTTGTCCTTTCTTCAAGCACGCAGAATTTTTCTCCTTTTGAGCCGTCTGCGAGGTGAAAGGTGAAATGGAAGTATGTTAGTAGGTTCGGTTTCGACGGACGTCTGTGTTAACTCCGATTATAACGACAGATGCGCAGGTGCGCGATCAATGTTAAGGTCGCGAAGAGAACTGGGGCAGCAAACTGAAAGAAATGTGCTCTGTCTCTTTCTCCGTTCTCTACTGACTGAATGTTCAAACGCTAGGCAAATAAAGTACAACCGGAAAAGTGAAGCTGATACAGGAAGCCAGTGAGATGCGGCTCAGCAGTTCGTTTAATCCTGACAGACAGTCCGGTTTGTTGCCAGCGAAATGTAATTAAGGGCACGACTGGCGAACGAAAGTTCTGAAATCTAACGCCGCGGCAGTTAGGTTAGGAAAGAACATGCCAGGGGGTTCGTGCTCAGCGATAGTACTTTACCTCATTACACCATTGCCCGAAAAAGGGAGGGAGAGCAAAAGAAAGATCTTTTTGTCTAGTTTCTAGTGCACCTCACTCGGATTATATATTTCAGTACCTTACTCATCGCGAGCGCGCAAAATACCGGGTACTGCAGCAGGCGCGCTGTGAAAATTGCGCATCACAACAGCGGCCGCTCGCGGAACCAGGCTTCCTCTACGAACACGACCTGCCTCTGGAAAACGATGCGAGCCCTGCCACACATGCGTGTGGGTCGTTATGATAATCGGGCTCTACGCGCGCCTCCAATAATCTCGGCTGCTTTCGTCTCTGTTTGCTTTAATCCTGTGTTTTGGCCTGTCAGGTTTCACCTTTGTGCTCAAGATTAGGCGTATTCTAGCGTGTTTTCCTTCCCACGAATATAAACCCCCCCCCCCCCCCCCCCCCCTCCCCTTCCCTCGTTTTCATTGTAACGAGAACACCGCCCGGGTCATTGCACCCCTTAGGACAGAGGTAAATTTCCATCGCTACTTTACCTATCCTCCAGCATTCGCAATACGGGCTCGGCTGGAGACGCCCACTCACCTTCGACGTTTAAACCATCAAAACTTGAAAACTGGGCTAGATGGTGCATTGCAACTTGACTGAAGATAAAGCGCACAGGAAGACACACACAAGAGAAGAAGCGTGTCCTGTGTTTTCTTCTCTTGTGTGTGTCTTCCTGTGCGCTTTATCTTCAGTCAAGTTTAAACCATCTTCGACCGTTGACTCTGTGGGACAAGCAGAGTCTGCAATCGTTTATTCCACATGTCACGACTTTATTCCAGTTTTTGCCTCGAATTGCCAAGTAATTAGAAATTCACTATTCTTCCATTTCCTCTGCTTTGCCTTTCTCATGCCAAATAGCAAGAAGGTACTTTGACGTATTTTTGGATTGGTATCGTTATACACTGTTGCCCAAGTTTCCCGCTGCTCATTTAGGAAGCGGGTTTTGCGACAGATATTTCGTGATTGCAATTTCGGATTAATCAAGTGGTCCGCCCTATGCAATACCTCGCCGCGGATACATTATCCTCGTGAGGGTATGGCGGTTTCTTTCGCTGCATATTAGTGCTGTACCGAGCGTCATTTCTTTGCATGCTCTTTATAAATAAATGATTTCAACACTTCAACACAACGTGAAGCTACTGTTTTAATCCTAGGAAGCATTTTGCCGAGCTAGTTGGTGCACTTGGAATTTGGGACGAAAACGCGCAAAAACGACGACCTATATTGTTTCGCTGTTTTCGTCACCAATCTGCAATTATAGAAGATGTCTTTTGTGATAGGTGTAGAGTTCCGATAAATGATTTCAATATCCGTTATTCTATACGTTTTATAAAAACCTTTATAATGCTCGCTTACCATAATGGCTTTGTAAAAACACCGGGTTTCTCGTGTTGCTTAACACAAGCAAGTGCTCATTGGAGATATAAGCCCTCTTGGAAACCTAGTTTCCTAATCCTATGTTGAGAAAGAGGGCGAACACAGACGAAACAACTGCAACGCGCTGACTTCGAGAGTAACAATACTCTCGGATGCGTCACCTACGCAGGCTGCTACCGCACATCGCTTGACTTGACGTGCCGTTATTGCTCCTGATATGAATTCGGTTTTTCCTTTTTCTTCATATATTCGCCCCATGTAAGTCATTGAGAAAATCTTAGTGTATGAAACAAGTTCACTTTTGGTAGTTATTTTGCTACTTTTATGTCTGCTATCTGCATGAAGCACCCATTTATATGCGCCCTGCCTCTCGAAATACAGGGTGCACGATTTTTCAAGAACAACTTACTTTGAAATAAGGTTTAGCAAAAAAACAAAACGAACGTAATTGCGATGATGAGAGAAACAAACTTGATGGATGGATAAACACTCAATCTTATCGCGTTTGTGAGTGGAATTAACTGTAAAACAAATCGTATGGACAGACAAGGCTGCGTAGTCGCGAACAAACGCTCGTTGCCGTTGCTAAATCCATCTATGCGTGCGAATTTAGCTCCAGTTTGATCACAAAAGCAAGACTGTAGGATAAATAGGTCTAAACGCCGAGCCTCCGACTCACGGGCTCTGAAAATTGAAAAGAAAAAAAAAAGATACCTAATGTTAAGAGTACTGATATACACCCTTTCCTTAAAACAAATTAAAATGAACCGGCTCTGCATTCTGATGACACTACATATTTTTTATTCATCCACATTTAAATGCTGCTTGTGTTCATTATAAACGATACCACCACTGAAAAACTTGCCTTCACCTATCTATCTGCTCTTCGATAGAGCATACGATTGGCGGTCTTCAAGGGACCGTCCTCAACAATCGACGGTCGCTAAGAGCTAAAAAACACTGTTCTGAAACCTCGATGTGTTGCTTTTGCTATAGACCATTTTACGACCCTCGAAGAAACCGCTTTGACTGGGCTGTTAAGGAGAGGTGTCGTCAACTCTTTCTTTTGCAACTCTTTCTTTTGCTACGGAAGCAGCCCAGCGCCCAATATGGCAGCGCCCTTCACCATTTCGTAAAATCGTCTATAGATTGCGGTTCTGCTTCTTATTCGCTTTCTTTCCTTTTACATTCCCTCTTCCCGTTGTCTAGTTCAAGGTTGAAAGTGGGGAAACCTTTTGGTTAACCTTCGAGCGATCCCTCTTTCTCGCTATTTCTTGATGGAGTGCTAACAACGCACGACACCCCGGCGCTGTTGTAACCGCAAGAGAAATATCAAGTTTGATAAATTACGGCGTATGAAAGTGGGGCTGCAGATGACCCAGATATGTGCCCGGCACTGAGGTGAAGTTGCGACATTCTCTATTACTTTCAAGGACGCAAATAATTATTTTTTTTTAATATCACGTGTGTAGGAGCAACAGCGCGCCATGAAGAACAATGAACAAAACGGAAGGGTGGAACGCGCACCTTGTGAATAATTATCTCCAGTTGGCAAGAGTGTTGCTTGAGTTGCGGGCACTAGCTGTCGCTTGTTTCAGTCACGCCACTCCCAAATGAGATTTTAACGTGACTCCCTCGAGAGCTGTTGCTCACGCGCTCAGAACTTCCTCGGGGTTGCGACTGGCACCATTTTAATCAACGTAATTCGTAGCTATATGGTCTATTTTTCTTTTTCCTTCATATTTGTGTGCACAAAACGTTGCGTCTGAGAATGTTTTTTTCGGACACAGTCATTAGAATTTCCATAAAACACTGCCCTTAGACTTTTTTTGATAGTCACATTATGCCGATTGTTATGACATTATCCTGTAGATATTTCTTTTTCTGTCTGATATGCAGTTACCGTTGTAGGGTATAATTTAGTTTGTGTGCTGTAAATCTTATGATGTCATGTTTTGACGTCTCTCGCAGGGTCCATCTGCTGAAGTAGATGTTTGATGTGCTATGCGACATCACGAACCCCGAGTGCCCACACTTAGCCATGCATGACGTCACTGTGTCATGGGAAGCGGGGATTGTGGCGGTTGAGCCGACGCCGAGTGTTTGGAACTTTAAGTGTTTGGAACTTTCGACCGCGTTGGCCCGTAGACAGCACCTCTGACCGGGAGAAGTCGGCAGTCGCCTTATCGTACCCTCTATCTTTCACTTTAATGTCTTCTTTCTTACAACCTTCCTGTCTTCTCGTCCCTTTTTAATTTTTCTTTATCCAGGTGGTTAACCTCGGGTGACTAACCACACGCCAGCATTGGGGTACACCTGGGCGCACCACAGTGATGGCGTGGCGTGGCACGGTTGGCGCGGGCAGGACTTGTTCGCAAGTTCCTGTCCCTTCCCTACACCGGGCTTCGTGGTTGGTGGCTGCCACCTTTGCGAAAAACAATTTTTTTTTCTCCCAACTTCTCTCCTATTTTGTCTAATAACCCGCTGAAACGAGGACGCACCGCAATGACTGCCCAGTTATTTGGAAATATCAAATTAACCTACAGCGTTACCATGTCGATCATAGGGAACGCTAAGAAAATATTGCTCGGTTTGTGTCACCCTTCATAGTTTCTAAAACCCTCACAGACGTCACATGACTATGATGCAAAGTCAAATAGTTGTCAAGCGATTATCTACGAGAAGAAATCTTGCACAACCTCCATTTTGCGAAACACACCCGAGTAACTTCGTTCGGATAAATTGCCTGACCACCAGCCCGCACAGCTCCCTGAATGCCGTTCATGAAATTATGTCGGACGATGACATGAAACTCCTAAGTGAGGAAGAACTACATGAAAAACTACAAAGCCAAAACGCAACAAATGTCTTCAGAATCAAAATCAGACGTGAGAAGGAAATACCTACAGAACAATTTGTATTCACACTTGAGTAAAACATACTTCCATACTACAAGAAACTAAAATAAAGTCAGCAAATTACGAATCCATGTCGTTGCAACAAATATCAGACGTACGGCCACAGCTCTCAGAGCTGCCGTGGCCGAATCACTTGTGCAAAGCATGCATCACGTAAATATGCCGCTGGCAGCTGTGAAATCGAATTAAACTTTTGTATAAGCTGTGAGGGCAACCATCCGGCCTGCTCACGATATTGCCTAGCATGGAAAAAAAGAAAAACACATTTTAGAGCAGGAAAGCAATGAATACGTCACATTTAAGGAAGCCCGGAAGCGGCTTTATTTAACACATGATCAAACCAACTCCATTGTAGCGCAACAGAACACGGCAGTACAGCGGTCTTCGGCACCTGACCAGGTCACACGTAGCGAGTCGAAGTCACGGCCATCTGTGCGCCAGGGGAAAATAGCTAGCGCTGCTCCACCACCCACAAATTTGGCTGTGCGCACCCCCAGGTAAGCCAGCCATAAGGCCTCTTCTCATACGAAGGGGCTTAACTGAAGTGTACCAGTGCGTTGTTCACAATCATCCAGTGCATCTGAACATGTTTTGGACAAGGCAGACGATGGGGCATATAGTTGATACTGATAATGAGAGCAAACTTGAAGCGCCACAAGCAGCAGCAACGCTCCAGCTTTCGCATTTCTGCAGTGTAGATTCCACAATGGTCTCGAACTTTTATTCTAAGTAAAAATGTTTGTTTGCGAAACACGGTTAAAAATTTGCACTGTGCTTCGAACTTAGGAAACATGAGCTTTATATATTTAGCTTTTAGCCTACCGTGTGTTTTAGTGATTTTAAATGGGATGTCTCGAACAACTCTTGTGGGATTGATCACTTACTTACACTAATCACTTTATCACCTGCACCAAACGTCATCCCAGGCAAACCACAACATTAGAAGCTTGATATGGCAGACTGAGAAAGTTTTAAAGAATAAGCTAACCCAGACAAAATCTTCCCAGATACTCTCAGCATTAACTTTCATGACTTGTATCATTGATGCCGCTTGTCTAGCTGCCTCACAATCCCGAGGAGTAATTCGACAAAAGAACACAAAGCATGGTGGACACGCGAATGCAGATAAGCAAAAAAAAAAATTGCAAAAAAATTGCAAAATTGCAAAAATGTACTTTCAAACACACTCGACCTACGAAAATCTTAATAGATTTTTTTTTAAAGGCGACAGCTAAAGCCCAGTATATTCTTCGTAGTGCGAAAAACAAACATCTGAACAAAATTATCTACCATGTGTAAATAGATCAGTCAATTAAAAAACGCGGGAGCAGGTATACGAACTAAATGTTACATACTCTCCCTTCACAGTCTCTTTTTTAACATCCCCGGGACTATTTACATGTGCAAGGGGGCCAGTGGATATACTAGGCGAACATTTATCCAGTTACAGGCTGCTCACATTACCCAGGTTCTTTGCATTTGTTTGTCAGAAATACTTCCAAAAAGTGCCAGCTCGAAGGAACACCACAAAAGTTTAATGAACTTCCAAGAATTAAAAAAAGAGTTCAAGAATTGAAAAAGATACCTACTACTGGTAAAAAGGCCGCAGTGAGGAAATACATTACCCAGTCCTCGCCCGTCTGCTTTAACTCTCCGTGGAACTTTTTAAATTCTTAAACAAAATATTTGCCCTTGAAAAAATGGCGTAGGCCTGGAAAAAAGCTCTGATTGTACGTTTACAGACACCCGAAAAGCCTAAATCCTTTCTAGCAGTTATAGGCACATATGTCTCACAAGCTGTCCGGCGAATTCTTTTTAAAGCTTTCTGAACACCAGATCAAACTTTGTCTTACAGTCTCGCCACCCTCGCGACATTCATCATATTGGTTTTAAAGCGGTGCGCTCAACAATAACAAGTTTGTCTTAAGTACACAATTGAAGACGCGTTTATATACAAACAACGTTGTTTTGCTGTTTGCTTCGATCTACAGAAAGCGCACCGCCGAACCTGGAGGTTCGGAATTCTGCTTGACTGGCTGACGCAAACATACGTGGCAGGATGCTGGATGTTTTGAGCGATTTTCTATCAAACCGTACATTTCAAGCTGCCCTGGGTTTAACGATGTCAAAAAGTTTTAGTCAAGAAAATGGTGTTCCCCAAGGGCATACTTTAGGCACAACATATGTTACTGTAAAAATGAATTTCACTCTCAATTTAATCCCAGGATTTGTTATGTATTCAGTCTATACCGATAATCTCGTAAACATCTGCACGTCCTCAAGTGTATGAACGCGCGAGAGACAAGTACAGCTAAGAATAAATAATTAGTGACGTAGGCATACAGATATGTTTCAGTTTTCTTACAGAAAACAATGGCGTTATTGTTCTCACTCAAACGTGTCATACAGACCGAACCCACGCTGCGCTTAAATGAGGCAGAATTACAAGTAAAAATGAGCACACATCTCAAGAAAGAAATTTTGAAAAAAAAAAAAAAAAAACATGTTTCCTTCCTGTCAGCTCTGTTAGAAATTTTCCACGCCCTAAAAGACACCAAAAGTTCTTTCATGAAAACATGCGCAGTAGGCATGCCTTTTACGCATTTATCGCTGTGTTGTCCGGTCTTGTTTAGATTACACTTGCGTAGTACGCAATATCATCATACCAAATGTCTATACCGTGTACATAACTTAACGTTCCGCCTGGCGTATACAGCACCAGTCCCATACGCAGTAGGTCTGTACGTTGAAACAAATGAACCCTCCTTCGACTACAGAAGAACCGTGCTTACATTTTCATATATTTTTAAAATACGGTCTTTAGCATACGTATATGGCACCCAGTAGTTAAAAAGTGCAGCGCCAAAATGAAGTGTAACCATAAACCACAATTACTCAAACTCTTTCTACTCTGTTGTGAGGATAAAGGCCAACAAATAGGAATAATAACTCCTTCCCGATATTTCCTCAAGACATGTTATCTTCCACCGTGGTAGAGCCTTCCCAGTGTTTGTGGCTTCAGATCAGCCCAGTATTGTAAACAGTGAACGTCACAGAAACGAATTCTTCAAGAATTTTTAAGCTCTCATAGCAAATATGCAAATTACGTAATTTTCCATGGAAGACTCAAATTCAACAAAACCCGTTGACAGTGCAATAGTACGAAGAAAATTAAATAAGAACAGTATGGCTACCTCAATGTGAATCTGTCACTGCGGAGTGTTGGGCACACGCTCTGGCTTTAAGAAATATAATGAACAGGGATGTCACAGAGTTATCTGCACATGCCCTTTAGATGTACTCGCATCTCTTCACCCTATAAGCGCACTCGCACCACTACTCGCAGATATCATACACGATATAACAACAGCTTCTGCTCGAGGATATATCGTCATATTTTCTTCGCTCCCGATTCATGTCGGCATCAAAGCCAACGAGAGAGCAGATGTCCGCGCTGCGGAAGCCCGTGACAGAAAAATCAAGAGCGTGAATATGATATAGAGAGACTGCACAAAGCTAGTAATTTGCAAACTGAAGGAAAAATGGCAGTTTTTACGGAGTAGTGAAGTAAATAATAAACTACTTATTTGTAAAGGCAATATTAAGGGAATGGAAATCTTGCAGGAATCAAGAACATATTTCAGAGAAACGATTTGATACTGTCGACGCAAAGAGGACGCAGACCTAGCATATAATGTTTGTTAAAAAAAAATGATAAACCTCTACGTGAAAAACATAGAGATACTCACCGTAAAGCACGTCTTATTCTCATGTACAAGACCTGAAACAAAAACAAAAAAAGTTCTGGGTTTTACTATGAACGTATATTCTGTTACATCCAGCATTGATTTTAGGCGGAAGAGCAGTTTGTGATTTGTCATATGTTTTTAGAATAAGTACAGTCTACTCCACTGAAACTAAATTATAACCTCGTTCTTGGCTCATGAGAGTCTGAGCTGCCGACGCACCATCAAATCCAACCCAACACAGCCTAACACAAAAACATTACGAAGGACTTTAGCAACTAAAGTAGTGAAAGGCGAAAGCCTGAGTGCCGCATTCTGCTACGCAACTGCCACTAATTAATAAATATTTAGGCAATTAGTCATTAGCTTAATCTTTTTTGAGGTAGTAATTAAGTAGGCAATGAAATAAATTCATTATTCATTATTGAGGAAATGATATGCTTAATTAAACATCGATTAGTAATTATTATTGTTGGTCATTATATGTAATTGATCATTTATTTACATATGCCCATATAAGGCACGCATTCGGGTATACTGTGGTCGTGCTCTGTGATCGGTCGAGGCCTTAATGACGTCATCCCGCCTCCGCAAATCAGAGCCGCCGCAAAAGAGGGACACATTTTGTCCACGACAGCATGAGCAATTAAAATCTTTTGCCTTAAAAGGTTGGACGTCGTTCGAAGCTGAGTGTCATCACTTATTTTTCTGCAGAGATCACGAAGCAATTACTTTTTTAAGGTGATCTTAAATAGGTAACCTCTTCAGTTATGCAAATTGAATGACATTTGCCGTCTTCAAGCATTCTCTATCAAAAGGTTCGTTCTAATATACCGTGTCATTTCCGCTAGTCGTGTATTGAACTCTCACCTTTTACTCCGTGGCATCGGCGAGTATGCAACAAGATATAAATGGCTGCAAGTCGAGGTGCTGCCCGTCAAGTCCGAAATTTGGGCCGTCAGCTACATCAAATCAAACCAATTGCACGCGTTCTCTGGATTTTTGTTCCAAAGACTGTTTTTACAAAATTCATTCATTCATCTTCCTTCAGCAATCAGCAATAGTGGCGCAACGTCTGTATAACAAGTCGAATTGACCTTCTGTCTTGAGGCGATGGCACTGTTCATGTGAATTCCTGCCCCCGATACTGGCTGGGGTGATTGCAAAACTGCTGGGTAAATATAGACATAGGAGGCCTTATACCATCCTGCATGCATGCAATAGCGTATTACGCAAAGTGCTGTCTCCCTTTTGGTCCCTGGCCCGACATTCAAAGCAGGATTCTTCGTTAGGTTGGACTTTTCGCACTTTTCTAATTGAAGAGTGCCGGTGAAGGCACTTTTCCTACCTTTTCTAATGCATATGAACCAAGTTTCCTTTAAGTCAGCCCGTTCAGAGTATCGCAATTTACATGCAAATAATATGTACCCTCCACCATTCAAGTGTGCATGATTCCAATGGGTGGGCACTAAGAAAGTGTCCTGTATTTTTTCTTTCACGCGGGCTGTTCGCTACTTGTGCCCGCTCTTTTCAGATTGTTTTAAGCCGTCGCCACCATTCAGGACATTAGCATGTGACTTGTGGGCATGAAAGTGAAAAAAAAAAATTGATTGGCTGAGAAGGAAAGACAACGTGCTGTTTCTTGTGTTTCTAGATGGCATGCAATGATTTAATGACAATGCAATGACTTTCGGTGATTTTAATGCGGTTATGATCTGTGATATTTTCAATTATCACGAAAAAAAATGCACTTAGCAATCATGTCTGCTCAAACATTGCAGGTGTAGCCTGCCGCGATGGCTTAGCGATTATGGCGCTCGACTGCCGAACGCAAGGACACGTGATCAAATCCCGGTCACAGGAATCGCTTCTATAATCAACGCGGAAAGCCAGGCGACCGTGTAGCCTGAGCACATGCTAAAGGACCCCAGATTGTTTAAATTTCCGCAGGCCTCCGCTACGGTGTATCTCATGGCATTTAAACTTTGTAAACAAAACATAATGAAAATAAACCAAACCGGACCAATGTCTATTTTGTTGCTTACTTTGGTAGCAGCAAGGCATATTTTTCCTATCCTAAAATAAAGAACGCGAGATTTAAAACTTAGGTGGATGCTTAATTAAGCTCCGCCTTTGAGGGTATGACGCGATAGCGTTATTGATGCTGTTTTATCGGTTCTTAATTCTTATATTTCTTAAATATTTTTTCCTCTTATAACCTGCCTGGTGAGGACGTCATCGGTAAGCTCGGATGCAGCGTCTTCAAATTTTATGTGTCCGAAAGCGCACTCAACGCAACACTAGGGAATTCCACTGTTAAATGTATCTCCATGGCGTTCCGCGAGTGTGCGCGCACGCACACACGCACGCACACACGCACGCACACACGCACACACACACACACACACACACACACGCACGCACGCACGCACGCACACACAAGCGAGCGCGCGCGTACGGAAGAGGTTTTTTTTTTACTTTTGTATTTTATACTTTGGCATTCTGAGCATTCTGACACCTTTTTGCCCTCCTTTTTCAAGTTTATTTTTTTCCATTATTCATTTAATTTATCAGTAACAATGTTCTTAATTAGCATCATCAAGCAATGGTTCTTCATTCTGAGCATTGTCGCCTTTGATCCCGTTTCAAGTGTTGCTTTTTTAAATATATACAATTGAATAATTGATTAATTAAATATCTAAGTTTCTTTAATTAGCACCTAACATTAGTGTTTCATTCTGAGAAGTTCGACACTTTTCAACACTTTCTCGTATTTCATTCTTTCGATTATTTAAATTTTCCGCAGGAAATCGTCACAAAATGCCGAAGTACAATCTTGAAAAATGCGCCATGTGTTCATGACAATATATGCTCTTGATCGTAAGGCAAGCAGTGGCCTATCAGCGAACAGTTTGTAAATGGACATGCTCAACGTGTGCGCCACGACTTGTACGTAGTTCGCTGTTTCTGTCGTAAGGTACACGTGCACTTACCTTAGCATGTCCATTTCCAAACTGTTTTATGCCAAGTCATTGATTCAACTGTAAGAGCGAAGTCATGGACATTCGCAGACCGCATGTTTTTTTTCAGCGCAGACGCTGAAAACTCAACCCTGACAGTTCATACTTTGCAGAAGTGTTAGTAACACGCGCTGAAGCCCCAACATACGTGGGTCTTAACGTGCGTGAGGATACTAAATACGTTCAGTAATATAAGGTAAGTAATATAAGGTCAGCAAATATAACTATTAGAGAACGCACAGCGATGGCCACGCCATCTGTGAAAGAGCTTATGTCAAGGTAAACGGATGTTGTCGCACGCCAAGAAGGCGAAAATTACGCAGAAACGCCACTAATCGGGCTTCTCTCAGGCGAATGGTCATCTGGCGCGCCACGGGCTGCATAGCAGCCCCACCAAAGCGGAGAGCAGCTGCTCCCCCGCTATTCGGAGCGGCCTGGGAACTTTTGACTACCCCTGTACAATCTGTCAAAAGTGTAGATTCCAGGGGATCTGCTTGTGAGCCACTTCGTGCGGCTTGTAATTCATTTCCAGTGCTCCGAATCTCTTGGTGGTAAGAATTTTTCCCCTATACCTCTCAAACGAGAAGGACCTCCACTAGTGCGGAAACAGGGCCCGGGAGTAGACCCCTCTACACTTTTGAAAAACTCTGTACGTTGGTAGAAAAAACTAGATTGGTTCTTTCCGAAAAGCGGACAGCAGGTATGACGCAGAAGGCTTCAACTAGTTCGCTAATTAACTAAAAACGAAAATTAAGTTTTTAAGAGACAAATATAATGCTTTTTGTCGTAAGTAGAGTTACTGGGTCTCATTTTAGTGAAAGAGCCAGCCGGTCTCATACGAAGAGTTTAAGGCGCCCAACTGTACATCGGTGTTCGCTTTGTTCAGCACTTCATTCCAGGATTCAAGTGAGCGAGTTTCTACGAGAGCCTTGAGAGGAAGGTCCTCTGAGCAATCCCATAGATATGGTTAAGGTCGCCTGTTTGCTCTCACTTAGTGCAGGATGAGCTTATGCTGCCTGGAAATATGTGTGCGTAAACCGCACGGTTGGGGAAGGAGTCTGCCTGTAGTTTCCCCGAGACATTTGTTGTCCCATTGTTAGGGATTTGTGTCGTGCTTTTTAAGTTTTCGTTTTAGGGGTATGCTGTATTGGCGGAGTTGGAGCTCATCCTCTAAATAGCAAAGCGGCGAAAAAGGATTTTCTTAAATAAAATTGCAGCGGACTACAAGGCCCTCAAACGTGACCATGATTGGCGGTTTCACCCAATAGCACAGGCTCCAGGGGCGCGTTCGGCGTAGATAACATTGCGTTTCCGGACCACAAACGCAGTACTTTTCCGCATTGGGAACCGACGTGATGGCTGTCAGGGAGGCCGTCGAAACGAAATTGACAATGAACCCGCCTGGCTCTCAGGTAACGCGAGCAGAAAGACAAAATATCTGGGTAAAGCGATGTGCGTCACAGGCTCTGCACTGTCAGGTAGCATTTGTGGGCCTTGTATCACGTGCTACAATGTTTCAAAGAAAAGTTGTTTTCGCGGCTATACAACTTGGAGGACAAGCTAAAATCCTTCGAATGCAACATTCTCCCTAAATGAGAAATGAAAAATTTAATTACCGCAATTGGTTGATTAGCGAACTAACTTAGCAGTTCCCTTCTTACAAGGTGTCCGTCCTAGCCTCAATATAGCCATAGGAAAAATAAATCTAAAACCAGTTACCTTCGTTCTAAATTTCAAACTTTGAAAACATTGCGATTAGTTCGTGCTGCGCCTTGATTATTTCTTTATGTATTTATTTATTTATTGATTTATTTGAAAATACTGCAGGCCAATATTTTGGCCAATGGAGGAGGGGAAATACAAGACATTCAAGGATTCACATATAAAAAAATACAATAAATAGGCAGTTCATGCAGTTATAATCAGTAACCAATAACAACAAATGCAGCACTTATTTATTCAAGAAAATGCTTCTCTAGAGCTTTGCTAAAATTGGGAGACTAGAAAATGGCCTCAGGAAGACAGTTCCAATCGAGAACGGTCCGTGGAAAAAAACTGCACTTGAAAGTGTCAGTCCTTGCAAAAACGGATTCGAGCAATTGACTTCATGAATGATGTATTCGGCGCGACAATTCTGAGAATTGTGGGTTGAGGTATGTTTAATTTATGTGTCAATAGGTTGTGCACAAACACTAAACGGGACATTTTTATGCGTACTTCAAGTAATGGAATATGGTTGGCTTTTATTAGAGTTGATGGTGTCTGAGCTGCTGTATTTGTTATAAATAAACCTGATAGCTTCCCTTTGCAGCACCTCTATCCAGTATATATCTTTATTTATAAATGGATCTCATAAAACCAAAGCGAACTCTAATTTGGACCTAATAAATATTGAGTATGCAAGAAATTTTAGCTTACTTGGGGCATCTTTAAGCTTCCGCCTTGAGTAGCACATCTTGGAAAAATGCCGAGGGACGTGTCATTTATATGGGCAGTCCATGTTAAATCATGTGTTAGTGTAACTCCTAAGTATTTATAATGTGCAAATTCCTTAATTAAATAGTTTAGCAGGCTATAAGAGAAGGAACTAAAATGTTTTTTACACGAGATGCGTAAAAGGACAGTTTTTTCTAGGTTCTATTGCATATCCCATTTAACACACAATTCATGAACTGCTAAGAGTGAATTTTCCAAAATGTAGTGATCATTCTGTTCATTTGGGCTCTTAAAGAGTATGCAGGAGGAGGAGGAGAAATGGAGGGCAGAAGGCAGGGATGTTAACCAGAAAGAGTTCCGGCTTGCTACCCTGCACTGGGGAAGGGGAATGGGGGGATTAGAGGGAGAGGTTAGAAGAGAAGAGGAGGTGAGAAAGTCATAGTCTGTTAATTAGGCTAGTCTCTCTTAAAACGCGTAGAAGTGCCTTGTAGGCTTTGAGCGCAGATGATTTCTGTGGCCATGGTCCCAAGATCTTCCCTTCCGTTAAGGGGGGGAGCGTCCAGACGATCGAATGCAGTACGCAGCGTATGTCTTACAGTTGCAAAAACAGGGCGCTCACAAAGGAGGTGCTCAATCGTTTCGTCAACGCCACATCGTTCACAAGCAGGGCTCTTAGTCATCCCGATCAGGAAGGCGTATTTGCTTGCGAAAGCAACGCCAAGCGCGGCACAGTAACGTTGTTTCACGACCTGTTGTGTCAGCAAATAGCTTTAAGGAGATATTCTCGGAAATGGAAACCGGCAGATCATTGATATAAATTAGGAAAAGCAGCGGGCCTATGACATTCCCTTGGGCTACACCTGAAGTAACTGGGAGCTCGATTAATTTGCAGCAATTAATATCTACATATTGCTTCCTGTATTTACGACAAGCATAAATCCAGTTACCAAGGTAAGTAGGGACGCCAATGCTTCCTAATTTTTAAATGAGTGTACAACAGGGAAATGTGTCAAATGCCTTCCGAAAATCTAAAATAAGGACATCAACCTGCCCTGATTTGCCAAGAACTAGTTGGAATTCAATAACTATCGTAACTGAGTCACAGTGGACATGCCCTTTCTGAAGCCATGTTGCAAGGAGAATAAAATCTTATTTTCAGCAAGAAATGAATTAAGATAGACAGAAGCTATACGTTCGATAACTTACAGCATTAAGAAATGATTTAAATTGACCGGTAATTAGGAATAGTTAGCTCATCACCTTTTTTATGGAACGGTACAACGCGGGCTATTCTCCAGTCTCCCGGTACATTATTTAACAGCGCAAGGAATTGAGGACGTTAACACACACAACAACGCGAGCGCGGACTTTCAACTAAAGATTTATTATCTATTATTATCTATTATCTTTGCTTCAAGAGACCTGTCATTTTCAAACACAAAGATCGCACGGTAAGAGAATTAGTAGAAGCGTATCACATTGATAAGGGGGCTCCGCGTGTGTCGCACTACCGTCATTGTCACTGATTAACCGTGAAATTGCCTTTCTTGAGAATTCGTTGCAGGAAGATTAAGACTAGGTTAAATGATTTTTTGTGTGTGTGTATTTTTGCGGGATTATTTGTAAGTGTCTTTCGTGATAATAGATTGTTGTGTGTGTTAACGTCCTCATTTTTTTTCGCGCTGTTAAATAATGGATAGCAACCAACTCGCCCAGCTCTCTGTTCTTCCGGTACATCACCAGAACGTAGGGAAGGTTGAAAAATCTCGTTTTAGAACACGGATCAGTGTGCTGCGAAACGTTTTAGGAAAGCATTGGAAAGCCCGTCAGGACCGGCGCATTTTTATCGGTGAGCTTTCCCAGCATAGACAGAGCATCATTTACAGAAACAGTCGGAACATAACCGCGATCTTCACAACGGATTCTAGCTGTGGTTGCCCCCTCCGTCAGAAACACACTTTGAAAGTACTTGTTACAAGCTCGTGCTATGGTCGTACTGCCAGTTACAACTTCATTACCAATTCGAACTTTAATCAACTGATCAATCTTGCGACCTAGAAAATTCCAAACTTTTTGGGATCACTTTTGAAGAATTCGGGGAGCGTCGTGTTAAAATGATAAAAATTAGCTAATTTTAACTTTGAGGCAAATTCCTGTTTCAGTACTTGAAACTGTTGTAAGGAGATTATTTTTTTCTTCCTACATCGTTTCACTTTACATTTCAGTTGAACAATTTCACGACTTATCCAAGGATTTCGGCGGCTGATGTGGACCTTTCTGAGTGGAACGAAATCTTCGGTATAATATTCTCTTGCTTTCTTAAAGTGATCCCATAAACTATCCAAGGTATTGCTGCAAGTGCTATCTAACAGTGATTGCAAGGTGTTGATAACTGCATTATCATAGTCCCTTATCATTCTAACTGGACGCATCCCTGAAGAAACAGGCGAATCACAACGGAAGTATAAAACGCGATCGTACGATATTCCAGCCTCCAACTTGAAGTACTCCATCAAAAAAGATTTTGCTAACAAAAAATAGGTCTATAACAGATAACTGTCTGGCGCATTCGCGAACAGTTTGCTTAAAATTTAGTTAAAACATCAGATCTAATATAATATCACATGAGGCACACAAACTATGAGATAGTTTATTGGTAATGTAGCTGACGATCGAAGATACTAGGCATAAAAGAATCCGCTGGCTCATGTGCGCGGTACACTGTACAAAGATAAAAAGGGAAACCACGCGTTGTTGCATGCAAAAGTAAACTTTCATGCTAATCAATTTGATCAAGGAGCTCAACGTTGATTTCCTGCTTGGAAATCACGGCGGCGCCTCCGCCATGTGAGCCGCAATCGCGTCGGTATAGAGGGTAACCCGATGACACAATTTCCTAATCAAAAATACCGCTGTGCAACCAAGTCTCGCTTGTCACCAGCAGATGCGGGTCGTAAGAGAAAAGCAGTAGCTCAAGGCTATCTAGTTTGTTTACAATGCTTCTAGCTATCAAAGACATCACGCGTAGTTGGCTAGTTTCTGGTGGTGGTTTCGTCTTACTGCCCACAGCATTCCGAACGATAACCTCTGCAGATGATGGTGATTGTTTGCTTCGGTGCTCAGTACTAAGTGCGTTGAAAGAAGACCGCATTAAGTCTGAAGTGGTGGCTTGTCAAGTCGAAGCAGAGTAGGTGTTTTTCCTGCGCGGACGACCTGTACATTTTTTTGGGTTGAGCAGCTGTTGCTACATTGATTGGCTAGCTTTGGCCGATATCACGTGAAACGACATCGTTTACTTTGTATCTCTGATTCTTTCATCCCACACGTACATCACTTTGTTTAGCAACTAATATGTCATACTTGAGGCGCACTTTATCCTCGAGCTTCTTAACATCTTTAACTGTAGCCCAAAGTAGCTTTCTTATTTCACGTAGCCCTGGCGAAAAGTCTTCTGAAATGTGCTACGTTGGAATACCTTTCAGTTTTGAAGCATTTCTGAGAACCTCTACTCTTTCAGTGAAATAGAAAAACCCGATAATCATGGGATGCTTTTTGTTTTAGCTTTTTTCCCCAAGCGGTGCACCCTCTATAAACTCGATCCGTACTTTGATTTCAAGCTTGATTTCAAAGACTTCTATTAGGACATGCTCCTTAAGGTCCTCTACCGCTTCGATTTCTGCCTCTGCAATTCCATAAATTAGCAGATTGTTTCGGAAGGAGTCGTTTTCGAGACAGACCGCCTTTGTTGTTAACGAAACAACTACTTTATTCAATTCTGCCATGGTTTCCTCACAGGAGTAAAATTTGTCGGGCTAGTTGGTTCATAGTTCAATGCAATAAAAAGCTGCGCTAATAAGACACGGACGAAGGAAAGGTAGGACACACACAAACGCAGTTGTGTGTGTCCTACCTTTCCTTCGTCCGTGTCTTATTAGCGCAGTTTTTTATTGCATTCCTCACAGGCTTCCACTCTTTCAGTTGTTTGCGATAGTATTTCCAGTTTGCCTTCAGTCGCAGCCAGCCTCTGATTTGTCTCTGCTATATACAAGTCAAGTTTTGCTCCGATAGACTGTAGTTCGCGTGACGAAGCTTTTTGATTCTCGATGGTTTACTCAAGTTTCTCCGCTAAGCAAAAGTGCAAGTTAAGAAAATGAGTCAAGACACTGCGGGAGTTTGAAGCAAGGCGCCTGGACAAGGCTGCCCAACCAAACAAAGGGAATGACTCTTAAATGTATATGAGTTACAATATCTACTAACCTGCACGAAAAAGACGAACGGACTTAGTTGTGACCGCATCCCATGTGTGCTGCCTTGCCTACTGGCGAAGAAATCGTGAGGGGCGGCTCCCGAAAGATTTATCGAGGTTGATGTTCCTTGGGATAGCAAGTGCGAACGTCTAAAAAGTTCAAAGCCATGCCCTTGGGTGCAGTTGTGAATTTCGGTGTTGGCAGGGAAAAGCACCATCACTGGCACATGCTGATGTCGATCGTTCCAAGAAACCGCACATTCAATGCCGAAGAATTCAAGGGAAACAGGGTCGATTCACGAAGCAAGGACCTCATGAAAAAGACGAACAGACTTAGTTGTGACTGTATCCCACTGTTGTTGCCTTGCCCACTGACAAGGCAGCACTGCAGGAACGCTTGCGAGTTGGCCCGTGTTATCTTGCCGTAAACAAATGAGAGATTTTGAGAAAACGTAACTTAAACACACATGGGCTCTGTGGAATCGCACAGGGTAGCAAGTAACTGCATATGTTGTAACTGAAGACACATAGTTTATGCTCGTTACGTCGTCGTTTTGTGCAAAGAAGTAATCATTGCAAGATGAACTTCTGATAGCAGCTGGAATCAACTTCTGCTGAAACAAGAGAAAAAAACACAGGAAGCTCTTGTCAACTGGGTCTTCGAGGTTACCTTGTAAGGGGATCGCAGTGGTGATGGTGGCTTGAAGTGGCGTATCAACTGCGACCAGGAGTAGCTCTGGCAACCAATGCGATTAGCATCGACGTTAACGTCGTCGCAGATAATGAGGGGAGCGTCCAGTACCCGCACATTGCGTCGGCAGTGTTTCGAAGGAAGCGCAACGGAAATGCAGCCGTCTATTGTGCGATGTTAGTGCATGTGAGCAATCTCCAGCCTGTGAAATTATTCCGGAGCCCTGCATTAGGATACTTCTTTCTCTATTCTTTGAATGTACTTTCCGGTCTTCTCTTACAGCATGGTTCAAGTGTCCAGGGTGATGTGTGACAGATACTGCGCTCTTTCTTTTTTCCTAAAACAAATTTACATTTGCTGCCACCGGAGCACAATGCCTTGTAAGTCGTCGCAGATTATTATAGGGAGCGTGCAGTGCCCGCTCAATGCATCGGCCGCATTTCAATGAATGCGAAACGTGATTTTTTTTTTAATTGGGTTACAGGAAACCGAATACGCAGTATCTGTGAGTTTTTTCTGACGACACATGAAGCGCCGTAAGGGAAGAGAGGGGGTAGGAGTGAAAGTGGAAAGAGAGAAAAATGAGCCGTAGTGTAGGGCTACGGAGTAATTCCGGCCACCCGGGGATTATTAACGGGCACTGAGATCGCTCCGCACAAGGACACCTCTCCGTTTCGCCTCCATCGAAACGCAGCCGCCGGCGGTCAGGTTCAATCCCGAGCACTCTGAGGGCGGGGCGAAACGGGAATGCGTAATTTGGTTTACGAGAAAGGAAAGGCACAGTATTAGTGGCACTCTTTTCTGTGTTCACCTACCGCGCCGTAAGGGATGGGACGAAGGTGGGAGTGAAAGTGGAAAACATAAAAAGAAATAGAAATAATAGAATGGAAGCCATGCGTAGTGGAACACTACGAAGTAATTCGACCCCTTCTGAATCTTTAATGTGCACTGACATTGCATAGCACGCGCAAATGCGTCCGTGTGCTATGCGATATCAGTGCGCGTTAAAGATTCCCAGGCAGTCTACATTATTCTGGAGCCCTCCACTAGGGCACTTCTTTTAAGGCGGAATCTTTATAGGCTCATGAGTGTCCGTCCGTCCGTCCGTGCGTGAGGGGCCCCGCGAAAAGTGCCACCCTTTGCGAGATTCCGCGGTGCTCCTTCTACCTTTAAATCTGTCAGCGAAGAGCTTTAGTTACTGGTAGATAGTGGCTGATAATGATAGCGAGAGTGATAGTGACAGCTAGTGATGATGATGATAGTCTATGATGATAATAGTAGCAGTGATTGTGACAATAATAGTTCCGGATGGTGACAGTGACAGTTGATGATAGTGACGTCATTACTCGGTGACTGTGACGTTATCACCTGGTGATGTCATCGCGGCCACGACCACCTTTGGAGCCACTATGACATCATATCCGGTCATGTCTAATACTCAGAATTGACTCCATCGTGACCTCATATCCGGTCATGACCGATGACTTCACCATGCGATTCACGACTATACTAAGCGGACCTCGCCGGGCGTCCAATCCAGCCGTCCGTTCTACGTCTGATTTGCCGCTTCCTCGAACACCGCAGCACATAGCATGCACAAGAAGACGCGGGAAAGAAGGAATCAGCGGCATTTCAAATTGGTTTACGGGAAAGAAAAGCAATATGTGCCATACTTCTCCGCGTACACCTCAACCACGTTGTAAGGCAAAGGAGCGAGATGGGAGTGAAAAAAGAAAGAGAGAAAGAAGTATACCGCAGTGGAGGGTTACAGACCACCGCGCTTTAAAGGCTTTCGCCTCATTGCACTTTAGTGGTCCAAAGTGGCCCCTAGAATTCTTTCCCTTTCAATCCCAACTTCCTCTCTTTCCTTACAGATCGTGTCAGATGTCCGCGGAGATGTGTGACAAATACTGCGCCTTCCCTTCCTTATAAACCAATTTTCATTATAATTCCCACGCACACGCGTTAGAAACACTCCTAGACTATCTCTGACTTCGCATTGTCGTTATTGTAGGCGCTAATTAAAAAAAATATTGTTCAAAGATAGTACTGTTTTATTCAGGATATTATTTAAGTCATACTTAGAAAAACAACTCACGTCAATTTTTGAAACTCCTCGAGCCTCACAGGGGAACCTGTCGCTGTCTTGTAGCCTTTTGTGGACGAAACTTTGACGGACAAATCGAGTTGAAAATGTAGCCGTTAAATGCATTCCTGCATTAAAAACACCCGAGACATACACAGTCACGTGGTAGTTGTCGTGTTTCGTCGGGGGAACAGCAGACGAAGGCCCGGTGCGTTGGTAACCGAACGTAGTTTATTCCATCACAGCTTGTAGTGGAATGCGGCCCGGTGCCCGAACGACGTGGCTTATCTTATAGCCAACTCTCGCGATAATCGCGCCACCGCTATCGCGCTATCGCTATAGCCGCGATTACACAACAGTAGTGACAAGGCCGTAGGTCCAATTGAGGAGACTTGGATTTCACTGGAATGTACTATTTATTGGGCTGCCTTTCCCCGCTAAAGAACTAAGGAATTCGGCGACGATAACAATTAAGAGTGCTTGGCGAACGTCAACTACGAATGAACGAATCGCCACTGCTCAACTTAAAGTCCGCAAAGAAGCATCTTGATGAACATGCAGAAGGTGGACAGAACAGCCTGCGCATTGTTTAAACAGATGCGATCGGCTGCAATCTGTCGAGATACATCTCGCCGTCTCTCGTGCGACAAAGAAAATCATAAAGCCTCGCTTCGTCAGCATTGAGCATGAGCGAGATGGTTCTGCGGGTTACAATCCCAGTGATAAGACCGCGTGCTTGCGGCTGTTGAAAGCACCAACAAATAAAACTTTCAGTGGTACGCTGCACTACTCTCTCCTTAAGAAGCATCATTTTGATGATTCACAAAGCAAACAGAGGGTGGTAAACATGATTAGAAATTACAACCTCAAGTGCCTTCAACACGCGTAAGAAGGATTCAAACGCACTACATGCACGATTTCTGGGCTTGCCATAGTGCCGCTGTGATGTGATAGTGCCGTCGGAGATGACTTCGTAATGCAGTTTCGGTTTGGTTTGGTTTGTGGTGTTTAACGTCCCAAAGCGACTTAGGCTATGAGAGACGCCGTAGTGGAGGACTCCGGAAATTTAGTCCACCTGGGGTTCTTTAACGTGCACTGACATCGCACAGCACACGGGCGCCTTGCTTTTCGCCTCCATCGAAAAGCGGCCGCCGAGGCCGGGATTCGATCCCGCGTCCTTGGGAACAGTAGTCGAGCGCCGTAACCACTGCGCCACCCCAGCGGGGTGTAATGCAGTTTCCCGGTGCATCGAAGGACTTCGTACGGGCCGAAGTACCCCCGTAAGAGCTTTGCACTCAGTCCACGACGGCGAATCGGCGTCCAAACCCATGCTTGGTCTCCTAGCTATTACTCCGCGTCGCTTCGTCGTAAATTGTAGCTTCGGGCGACGATTCGTTGCTGATATAAATGCGCATCCGGGCGAGTCGTCGGGCTTCCTCTGTGCGCTAAGCATAGACGGCGACCTCGAAGTTGTCTTCGTTAGCGATGTGCGGAAGCATTGCGCCGTCCGTGGTCGCGGGCTCTCTGCGATACACAAGTTGGAACGGAGTCGGCGTGGCCTCCTGGACGGCGCTGTTATAGGCGACGAGCAGGTAGAGCGGAATAAAATCCCAGATATCTTGTGTTTGGCGTCGATGTACACGGCAATCATATCTGCGATAGTCTTGTTCAGACGCTCTGCAATTCCGTTGGTCTGCGGATGGTATGCAGTGGCTTTAGGACCGTTGGTCTGGCTGTAGTTCAAAATGGCATGTTTGAGCTCCGCCATAAACGCGGTTCCCGGTTCAGAGATGATAACCTCAGGAGCACCGTTTCGCTGGAGGATGCGTTCGATGAAAAACTTGTGACTTCTGTTGGTATACTATCGGGAAGTGCTTTTACTTTGGCCTAACGGGTCATGTAATCTGTCGCGGCGACGATCCAGTTATCATACTTTGATGATGTTGGGAAGGGACCGAGGATACCAGTCTCTATTTGTTGAAAGGGCTTATTCAGAACTGGTACGATCTGAGGAGCCCCAGCCGGTCTGAAGGGGGGGTATCGGCTGGTAACCGTGGCCGATATCACTTTTCCTGAATTCATTGCAACGTGCGCGCCATCCCAAGATCCCCTTGTTGCCTCATTGTGGATAGCATGAAACTTTTTCTGTCCAATTTTTTTATGCACGACAGAGATATTGAGTATTGTGGCGTGCGAAGTTTTTCATGAAGGACGTCGTCATACAAATTGAATGACAACTGACGCCTGAACACAGTAGGAAGGAAGCGGCCTTGTCTGGTAATCCGCTAAATCTTTTAACTCCGGGTCCGAGCGCTGCTGCTGTGCAAAAATGTCGGCGCTTACCGGTCTCAACAAGGTGTTGTCGTCTTCTTTCGGGGCGCGTCAACAGGATTCTGTGACAAGGAGTCTGCCTCAGAATGCTTGCGCCCAGGCTTGTATACCACTGTGGTACCGAATTCGTGGAGACACTAAGACGGTCGGATGTTTCTTTCAAATTGGCAAACCAGCAGAGAGCATGTTGCCCGCTTACTAAATTGAATGGTCGACCGTATAAGTACCATGGAACATCGATGTGGCCCAGATGATTGCGAGGTACTGCTTTTCGGTCGTCAAGTAATAGGATTTTGATTTTCAGGGCGCCTGCTAACGTAAACTATATTTTTTTCATCGCGGCATTCCCCTGAACGAGCACGAAAGAGCACGAGGCACTTTAATGAAAACGCTGAGACTGATGTTCGATATGAATTTCAGTCTCAGCGTTTTCCTCAAAGTCTCTGGGGACAAGTGGGGACTGAAAGCGGTGCGTAAGTTCCTCGAAAGCTTCCACTTGCAGAGCTCTATATCGAAATGGTGCGTCTGCCTTTGTAAGCTGTGTCAAAGGTTCAGAAAGGCGCGAAATGTTCTTGATGAATCGACACCAATACGCGGAAAGCCCAGGGGATCTGCGCAAAGATATTTTGTCAGCCTGTGAAAATGAGCGATCGCAGCTGGTTTCTCCGCGTCTTGGCGAACACCAACCTTGCTAACGATGTGTCCCAGGAAAAGCAGCTCCTCATAGGTGAAGTTTCATCTCTCTGATTTCAACGTTAGTCCTGGTGACTTTATTGTTTCGAGTAGTGTTCAAAGCCTTTTCAGGCAATCTTCAAAAAAAAAAAAATGTGCGACAGCTGTCCTTATCAACTTCTCTATCATGTGCCAAGCATTTTATTGACTTCGGCTCATCAACTCTTCTATTTCAAGACTCAACTCCGAAGAGTGAACTCTTGGCTTACATCCCTCTTCGCCCCTTCACCCTTTCTGGAGACGAGCATTTAAAACACCATGTAGAAGCGAATTCAAGTACATAGCCAGGGCGAACAGCAACTTCTCCTAACTTCGCGACAAAGCCGACATATTCTTAACAATTTTACCACGATCCTCCCATATGTCTACCCCTACCACTCCCCCATGCCTAATGTCCCAACTCCTGTCTACTCAAAATTCCCTCTCGTCATCCCATGTAATCATTTCAGACAGCCTCGCCCATCACACGTTCCAACAAAACGCCCTTCACCCTCCTCTTCCGCTCACTCCCCTATGTCTTCATCTCGGCATGCTTGCCATAATCATATCACAGACAATGCTGGCAAACTTACTCTTCTGCGTTTATATTCATCCGTCACCCGTGGTCCGCTGGCCACAACTCTATACTCCCCAAGCTCTTAAGCTCATCCATAAACAATGAGCTGTCAATTTCGATATACAAGCCGCCACACGTAACCTCGCACGACACCTTTTACACATATTACTGCAAGGATCTCTTTCTGCAACACTCCTGGCATCGCACTTGCCATTACTGCGGAGGGTACCCTCTCAATGAACACTCTTATCATGAATATGACCTCTGCCCCTCAACGCGTTCCAGTATTTTCTTCAATCCAACCATTCACCCATAATCATCATTAGCTTCACTACCATCAATGCATGGCTTGTGTCTCGCCCATATTCCTCTATTAACCCGGTCCTGTGCCAGCTGCATCCATTTCATACACGCCCATCCGCCCACCTAATTAACTGCCGCTACGGCTCCTTTGAAATCCCAACTTTCATAGCGACCGTCGGTTAGCCAGCTTTCTCATTACAGGACCTGCCCATGTATTTCTTTTCATATCTGGAAGAATGTCATTAACTCGCATTCGTTCTGGTATAGTACTGGTAAACACAGTTGCCATACACTTTCCTTTTTAAGAGTATTGGTAACCTGCCATTCATGATCTGATAGTAGTTGCCCCCCCCCCCCCACACACACACACTTTTATCTGTGATATATGGCTGACACGTGCCGCATTCAACCTACGCCGTTATCCACGGAGGTGCAAAAGATCACTGGGCGCCTTCGGTTATTTTAATAGCTTCCGAATACAATCAGCCACGTGGGAAATGGATGACGAAGGCTGGGACGATCTGAAATAATGAGTGCAGCACAATTGCAGAGAAGGGTTGGAAGCCTATAGGAGGAGTCACTACGCTGTGACTGACAAGATTCCCCTGAGGTTCCGAGTTGCTTTCTGCCAGTGTGCAGGGACGTTCTTCCGAGAGCGCACCCATGTCCTGCTCGCCGCAGGGCAGGGGTCGTGCTGGCTTGGCCGAGCAGGGCCCATTTTTTTTGTTCGCGTTTATAAGTCGAGTATTGCTGGCGTTCCATGTCTTCACGCGAGTTTGTCGTGAGAGGCCGCCGCTGCTTGCCTTGGTGGCAATGGCCCGAGAGAATCTAACCAATCCCACCGATGTTTGTGATTTTGAGATGGGGACCTCAAAGCTTTATACCTAATCCGGGAGTTCAGTCCGGCGTTCTGGGCTAATGTGAGATGCCGTGCACCTTCGGCTACGCCGATTAAGCTGTCACCCTTGTTAGTATCCACTTCCAACTTGTTTTTCGCCTACCTGCTTATTTTGATTCGAAACAAAGCTCCTTCCCAAGCAAGGAGCCCATCAAGAGCATCGTACTTATTTATTCAAGTACAGTTTATTGGCAGAGGAGCAGAAGGTGCAGTAAAACTACAAACAATCCACAGGGAGGACATGCGTTGTTAACTAATATTACTTTCGCATAATCCGTGTGTACCTAATTTTGAATCAAAATAACTGCGTAAGACTCACGGAGCACTCGCATGAATTTGATTCGAAACAAAACTCCTTCCCATTCAAGGAGCTCATCAAGAGCATCGGACTTATGAATTCAACACATTAAACACATTCTTATAAATTTTGAATCAAAATAACTTCGTAACATCCACGGAGTGCTCGCATGAGCACCATTTATTTTAATTTAAAAAAAAAAACTTCCCATTCAAGGAGCTCATCAAGAGCATCGGACTTACGTATTCTTCATTAATGTATTGTTTTCATTAATGCATTGTTGCCATGAGCGGAAGTCTAATAAATGAGCCCACTATGTGTGAAGCGCAATCTCTGCGTGAAATAAAGTTTTTTTTTTCTTTCCACTACAAAGGGGCAACAATTGTTCCAGAAATTACATTTCAATTTATGCTGCACACAAGGTTAATGCAATAATTCTTTAACCGTATACCTTGACCAGAAATGATTAGTCTGCAACGCAAAACTCCGCTGAGGCTGCCGCAAAATTTAAATTAGTATAAACTCAACCGCAGCGGGCGCTAGAAATTCTTGCTACTTTGCCTACGTAGACAAAAATAGACTTTTTGGAGGGGGTGGATCTGAAGATTTTTGGATGGGATTTTTTGTCAACCGCTTCAGCGTTAACTTCCTGTGGCGACCATGTCATCCATATAACAGACAATGATTTTTCATCTGACGTTTCTGAACATCATTCCCTCATTGCCGCAGCTGATACTTTATTCCCTTCGCAGTGCGAAAAACTTCTTACCGTCGTTTCTGAACACATCACTGACGGGGATGCACTCGTCGCACCATCTCGTCATCTTGCACGTGGAATCGCCTTTCCATCCAGTCTTGTGCGATTCCGCAGTAGCTCAGCGATAGTAGCTGCCACGAACACTTCAAGGATCTTCCCTGCCATGCATAGTGGTTGCTCAGCCTATGTCCATGATGGTGCTCACAAGGCGCTGCCTCAGCAACGTGAATCATCGCACGTCTCTCTTCTCGTTCTGTCAAAGACATCTCAATCCGAACTTCATGCCGCACCAACGCCAAGAATTGCTGGAATTGCTTCAAACCCACCACGGCATTTTTGATGCCATTTCCCCACAACTGGGACGGACTAGTGTTGCACACCCCATCATCATTACTGAATGTAACTCGATCGATCGCACGTCGACTGCCTTATCGAGTTTCTCTCTCGGAACGAAAAGTAATTGAAGAAAATGTCAATGACATACTCCGTCGAAATAATATTCGTCCATCAATAAGCCCATGGTCCTTCCCAGTAGTATTAGTTAAAAAAAGAACGGATCATTATAATTTTGTGTTGATTATCACGCACTAAACAAAATTATCCGCAAATATGTCTACCAGATGCCGCGAATTGATGACGCCTTTGACTCTCTCCAAGACACCGAATATTTCTCAATTTTGGACCTCCGCTCAGGTTATTGGCAAATACCTATGCACGAGGATGATAAAGAAAGAACCGCTTTCGCAACTCCCGATGGACTTTACGAGTTTATTGTTATGCCCTTCGACCTTTGTAACGCACCAGCGACATTTGAAAGTATGATCGATACTATACTTCGTGGCCAAAAATGCAGAACCTGTTTATGTTACTTGGACAGCATTGTTATCTTTTCGTCAACTTTTAACAACCATTTCACACGCCTAAATGAAATCCTCACGTGTCTTGCTTCAGCGGGCCTTCAGCTCAACGTCGAGACGTACCACTTTGCACAGAAGGAAATTAAAATATTGGGATATCATGGTTAGCCACGGCGGCATTCGTCCAGACCCTGAAAAGGTCATTGCGGTCTTGAAATGTCCTAGTCCGCAGCGGGATGCAGATTTGCGCAGTTTCCTCGGCCTGGCATCCTATTTCCGGCGTTTTATAAGGAATTTTGCAACTATTGCTGCTCCACTTCATGAACTGCTTACAGCGCGCAGCCTTTTCATGTGGACTAAACAGTGCGACACTGCTTTTAACTACCTAAAGGACGCCCTCACATCAGATCCCGTTCTTGGACACTTCATCGGCAGCGCTCCTACCATACTGCACGCTGATGCCAGTGGTCATGGTCTTGGCGCTTTACTTCGGCAGCGTGATGAAACTTCGCGTGAGAAAGTGATTGCCTTCGCCAGTCGGACCATGACTACAGCTGAGAAAAACTACACCATTATCGAGACGGAATGTATTGCCGTCGTCTGGGCTGTTGAAAAAATTCGCCCTATACCTATATCGTCGTCACTTCATAGTTGTGACCGATCACCTTGCTCTTTGCTGATTGCCTTCGCTGAAAAATTTGAAAAATTTTACAGGACAACTTGGCCTTTGGGTTCCACGCCTGCAAGAATACCATTTCGACGTCGTTTATAAATCGGGTCGCCAACACCAAGACGCCGACGCTACTTCTCGCTGTCCACTTTCGGAATCAGCCTGCTGTTTTTCTTCGCAATGCATTTCCATCTCTTACTACAGCCGACCATCTCAACCCCCGACGCATATCACAACAGTTTCTTCTGACGACTCTGACAACAAACACGCTCTCCGCTCGCAGTAATTAGCCGATGCCTACTGCCGTCCCATCATCGACCGAACTCGCCCAATGCTAGGCTTCGCCGACAGCTTCACCATTTCAAGCTCTAAGATGGCATACTGGCATACGTGTAAGGTGGCTTACGTGTATTGCCCTGATGGAACTCGCTGGCTCTCAACGGTTTTTGACCAAACATACGACAGCGTGAAAAGACCATTCTTTTGGACAGGCTTCTCATCCAGCATACCTATATATGTCGCTTCCTGCCCTCTGTGCCAACGTGCAAACGGCTGACTTCCCTGACCAGCCACGCCATTCGACTCAGTCGGCATCGATTTATATGGTCCCCTACCTCTCTCCGATGGGGGTAACCATTGGAGTATAACAGCTGTCGACCACCTTACACGCTACGCAGAGACCGCACCTGGTTCCGCTGAAGAAGTAGCAAATTTCTTTTAGCGATCAATTGTATTGCGTCATGGCGCTCCTCGGGTGTTCCTAAGTGACCGCGGAACGGCCTTCTCATCGACAGTCATATCCGAAGTTCTTCATGCGTCATCCACCCTCCATAAGACAACCTCAAGCTACCATCTCCAGACTGAGCGATTTCATCCCACCGTACCGGACATGATATCTATGTGCATCACACCGGATCATTAAAATAGGGACACTATTCTACCATTAGTCACATTCACCTATAATACAGCCATACAACGCATCACCGGTTACGCTCCTTTTTTCCTCGTTTTTGGCCGTCCTACCACTATAATTCTCGGCACTTCCTTCTTCTCTACGCCGGACGCCCGACTACTACTCATTAGTACCTGGCCAGTTCTTATCCTGGGTGGCCAGATGCCGTCAACTTTCCCGCCTCAACACAGAAGCGTGCCAGAAAGACCGCAAGAGTCGCTACAATTCTACGCATCATGTGGTCTCTTTTCGTCCTGGTGACGAATTACTGCTTTCTACACCACTAATACCCCTGGGCATAATGACAAATTTTACAGCCGCTATCTTGGTCCCTACAATGTCATCGACCAAACTTTCCCAGTAAACTAACAACTTACATCTGTTGTTCCCCCAGCCGATCGACGCCACCGTGGAACTGAAAATGTTCATGTCTCTCGCTTGGAGCCGTTTGTGCGCCGCTATGCATCAGTTGATTGGAACCTCCCGGGCAGATTATGCGAGCCCTCCATGGATCTTCCTTCATTTGTACATACCATGACATTATTCTTTCATTTGTACAAACCATCGTCTCGCGGCGCCGGCTCCGGCACGCGGCTGGGTTCGCCATCAGATTAAACGCTAGACACGGAGGGGGTATTAAGAATACCTGGCTCCGCTGGACAGGCCGCCATTGGAAACTGACCCTGGCAACGTTTAACGCTAGAACCCTAGCTAGTGAAGCTAGTTTATCAGTGCTGTTAGAGGAACTAGAGGGTATGAAATGGGATACCATAGGGCTTAGTGAGGTTAGGAGGCTGAATGAGGCATATACTGTACTGAAGGATGGGCACGTACTATGTTATCGAGGTTTACCACAGAGGCGACAACTATGAGTAGGCTTCCTTGTCAATAAGTATATAACGGGTAATATACATGAATCCTATAGTATTAATGAGAGGGTGGCAGGCATCGTTATTAGGCTTAATAAGCGATATAAACTGAAGGTTGTACAGGCCTATGCACCTACACGTAGTTATGATGACCAGGCAGTTGAAAGCTTCTACGAAGATGCAGAATCGGCAATGCAAAAAGTAAAGACGCAGTATACTGTACTAATGGGCGTCTTCAATGCCAAGGTAGGGAAAAAGCAGGCAGGAGACCAGGCAGTAGTTGACTATGACATTGGTTCTAGGAATAGCAGGGGGGAGTTACTAGTTGAGTTTGCAGAGCGCAATAACTTAAGAGTCATGAATACCTTCTTCAGCAAACGGAAGAACCGGAAATGGACTTAGAAAAGTCCTAGCGGGGAGACCAAAAATGAAATTGACTTCATAATGTGTTCAACCCCCGCCATTATGCAAGATGTAGAGGCAATCGGGAAAGTGCGATGCAGTGACCACACGATGGTGAGGTCCCGAATTAGCTTAAATCTGAAGAAGGAGCGCAACAAATTAGTAAGAAAGAAACCCATCAACGAATTAGCGATGAGGGGAAGGGCAGAAGAGTTTAGGATCTCGCTACAGAATAGATATTCAGCTCTAAACGAGAATGGCGACATTACCCTAGAAGCAATGAACAATAATTTCAGAGATATCATGACTGAATGTGGGGTAGAAGTAGGCCGTAGGATAGTTAGAGAGGATACCGGTAAGCTGCCTAAGGAGACGAAAGATTTGATTAAGAAACGCCAGAGTATGAAAGCTTCCAATCCAACAGACCAGATTGAATTGATCGAGATATCAAATCTAATCAATCAGCGCAAGGCGGCCGAAATAAGGAAGTATAACATGGAGAAAATTGAGCATGCTGTAAAGAACGGGGAGAGCCTTAAAGCGGTAAAAAAGAAATTGGGCATAGGCAAAAACCAGATGTATGCGATAAGGGACAAGGAGGGCAACGTCATCACGAATATGGACAAGATAGTCAAAGTAGCCGAGGAGTTCTATACAGATCTCTACAGTAGCCAAAGTAGTCAGGACCGTAAGGAGATTGACGGTAGGAAAAAACAGTCAGACGTTCCACTAGTTACGAAGGACGAGGTCAAGAAAGCATTAGAAACTATGAAAAGGGGGAAATCAGCTGGAGAGGATCAGATAACTACAGATTTGCTGAAGGACGGGGGGGGGGGGGGGGGGGGATATCGTTTTTGAAAAGCTGGCCACCCTGTATACGCAGTGCCTGGTGTCATCGACGGTACCGGCACCATGGAGGAATGCAAACATTATCCTCATTCATAAAAAAGGGGACTCTAAGGACCTTAAAAATTACAGACCAATCAGCTTGCTGTCTGTTACGTATAAGGTATTTAATAAGGTGATCGCTAATAGAATCAGGACAACCTTAGACTGCAATCAAGCAAAGGATCAAGTAGGTTTTCGGTAACGGTACTCTACTATCGATCATATCCATACCATCAATCAGGTGATAGAAAAATGCTCGGAATATAACCAGCCCTTATACATAGCATTCATTGATTACGAAAAAGCATTTGACTCAGTTGAAACCTCGGCGGTGATGCAGGCATTGCGGAATCAGGGGGCAGACGAGCCGTACATGAAAGTGCTGGAAGATATATATAGTGGCAGCACAGCAACCATAGTTCTGCATAAAGAAAGTAACAAAATTACCATAAAGAAAGGTGTTTGGCAAGGAGACACGATCTCCCCAGTACTATTCACAGCTTGTTTAGAGGAAGTATTCAGAGACTTGGAATGGGAGCAGTTAGTGAAAAGGGTAGATGGAGAATACCTCAGTAATCTGCGATTTGCTGATGGCATTGCCTTGCTAAGCAACTCAGGGGATGAACTGCAAATAATGATTGGTGACCTAGACAGAAAAAGTAGAAATGTAGGCTTTAAAATCAATATGCAGAAGACTAAAATAATGTTCAACAGCCTCGGAAAGGAACAGCAGTTTACATTAGGTAGCGAAGTACTGGAAGTAGTAGGCGAATATGTCTACTTAGGACAGGTAGTAACCGCAGATCCGGACCATGAAAAGGAAATAACAAGAAGAATAAGATTGGGATGGAGCGCATTTGGCAAGCACTCACAGATTATGACTAGCAGCTTACCGGTATCGCTAAAGAGGAAAGTATATAACAGCATCTTACCTGTACTCACCTATGGGGCTGAAACGTGGAGGCTAACCAAGAGAGTTCTATTTATGTTGAGGACAACGCAGAGGGCTATGAAACGAAAAATGGTAGGGGTAACATTAAGAGTTAGGAAGCGTGCAGAGTGGGTCAGCGAAATAACTCAGGTTACCGTCATTCTAGTGGAAATTGAGAAGAAGAAATGGGCATGGGCAGGACATGTAGTGCGAAGAGAGGATAACCGATGGTCGCTTAGGGTAACAAACTGGATTCCAAGGGAAGGAAAGCGTAGCAGGGGGCGGCAGAAAGTTAGGCGGACGGATGAGGTTAAGTTCGCAGGGGTCAAGTGGATGCAGCTAGCACAAAACCGGGTTAAGTGGAGAAATATGGGAGAGGCCTTCGCCCTGCAGTGGGTATAGTCAGGCTGATGATGATGATGACGGCATACCTTGCCTTGCCGCCACGACTTTGCCGTCTCGACCTGGCCTTCTTTCACAATATATATATATGAAGGAAAGAAGCCAACAGTCGGCGAGGCCAAGGAAAGCATTGGGGATTGTACTTTGTCTTTTTTTATTTTTTACTTTGATAATTACTTAAATTAGTAATGTAATCTGTTTAGGGGAAAGGTAATTAAACACAAAGTAGAAGAAAAAACAGCGTGCCGATGGTGGGAACCGAACCCCGGTGCTATTCCGACTGAGCTACATCGGTTGCTCTCCCACCTGCTACTTTCTTAGGTATTAATGTTGTCTGTATACGAACCTTGAAAGTGTTCACCAGCGCCACCCTCAATCATAGCGGTGGACGTGGAACATCCTGTGTTACCGCCAGCGTAACGTAGAACGTGATGAAGAGCGAGGGCGAAAGCTGTGCTAGAACCCTTTTACGCTACCTATGGCTCAAGACTGCCAGAACCGAGAGCCCGTAAGCTACAAGCAGATAAATGAAGGGGAAATGAGGGTGCTCAGTGTAATACATGAAGGAAAGAAGCCAACAGTCGGCGAGGCCAAGGAAAGCATTGGGGATGGTCCTTTGTGTTTTTTTTTTTATTTTTTACTTTGATAATTACATAAATTAGTAATGTAATCTGTTTAGAGGAAAGATAATTAAACACAAAGTAGAAGAAAAAACAGCGTGCCGATGGTGGGAACCGAACCCACGAACCATATATATATATATATATATATATATATATATATATATATATATATATATATATATATATATATATATATATATATATATGTATATATATATATATTTATATATGTATATATATATATATATATATATATATATATATATATATATATATATATATATATATATATATATATATATATATATATATATATATATATATTAGAATTTTACATGGGATAAGAGAAATAGGACGTTAGTGAAGCAGAGAATGCTTCTCACCTGATTGTTGGAGTGGGATCACCTTCCCTGTCTTCCACTTGTCGAGCGACTGCTGAAAAATCAGTGCTGAAAAATCATGGTTATAATCATGATTTTTCTTTCACAAAAAAAAAAATAACAGCCTTAAGTGCCCTCTTTAGCTTTTACTACAACCATGAAACATCAGAACAGGCGTGACCGTGCTAGAATACAAGAATTTGTACAAGGTGTCTCAGCTAAATGCCGTCAAGCTGACTGAAATAAATGGAGTGTCCTAACCGAGTCAAACCAACTGAGGGCTATTGGGAGAACCTTGCCTTTCTTCCGTAATTTTTTCGCCTTCCGAAGGAAGAAATTAATAGCGACATGTAAGTCATTTTTACTTATTAGCTTTAGGCCCGAAGTGTCATTTCTGAAGTTCTAATTAGCTTGAAAAAGAAAGCACTTGATTGAAATTTTTGCTCCAACGTACGATTTACGCGGCTTCATTTACAGGCCTTGTCAGAAAGCTATATCTCGTGACCAGTTGCTAACGAATACCCTTCGGCCAGTGCATACGCACAGCATCATCCGAGAGAGCTCACTGTAGAAAAGCGGACTTTGTTCTATGAAACACCTTTAGAGAGTTCCGCTCGAAACATATGTTCCGCTGTCATATGGAACCTTTTATTTTGCGGTTGGAGGTGTAGTTTAAACTACGTAACCAAGCCTATGTAATGCAACGGTATCTGGGGGCTAACATTGGTTGGAAACTTTTGGTGCGAACATTTACGTTTGCGATTCTGACTCCAGACGCTCAAGATAGCGCGATAGCTTCTCAAGGGCTCAGAGGCAGAACCTATCTGAGGCGGCCCGCCTTAGATAGGTTCTGCCTCTGAGCTGAAATACGGCTACGAAAGCTGATGCAGAAAGTTATACATTGTGCTTCCCCTATTTCCCTTCTGCGATCGGAGTACGCGGGCGCAGACAAGCTATCGCTAGGGTACTGCCAGCATAAGTGGCGATTCAAAACGATGAGAAGGTTTCCAAGCAGCCTGCGTGTCTCTACGTCCCTTGGCTTCGGCGCCTCTGTATCTTCCCTGTGATGCACACGTGGTATATATCGCTAGAGGAAGCGGCTGTCTGGTGTCTGGTGCCTCACATCATCTGCGCCCCGATTTTCGCTACATGAAATACAGTTCGCCACTTAATGCTGGGCTCTGGCTGTAGCTTTGTGGTGATGACTAACATTTTCTTTCTTACGTATTCAAGGTATTGCAATGAACAATATGGAATTCCTGCGCAATCATAAACGGTAATCCTTTACAGAATTGCTAACGTTGTGCTCTTCAGGTTTGACGTGCTGAGGTATACGCAGAAGCAACATTACATTTAAATTTTTGAAGATTAAGATGTTGGCCCACAGGTATAGGGATATGAGTTACATTGCTTTTTCAGTGTTTGGTTTAGTCTGCGGGGATTAACGTCTAAAGCGACACAGGCTATGAGGGACACCCTAGTGGAAGACTCCAGAAATATCGACCTCCTGGGGATCTTTAACGTACATTCACAATCGCACAGCACACAGGCGCCATGCTTTTCGTCTCCATCGAAAAGTGGCCGCCGTGTTCGTGATTCGATCCCGCATCCTTGGGCACAGTAGTCGAGCGCCCTAATCACTGCACTACCACGGCGGAACGTTTTTAACGTGTAACACAGGTTAGGCAATCAAGGAATGATCAATGCAAGGCTAAATCGTAAACCTTTACGCTAATGCAACTAAGATGACTGGCTGTTTAACACTTTGATTTCATAAAACGATCCCGCATGAAGTCACCATCTTTGGACAAGTGGGCCTGACTGAATGCTGCTGCGTCCGTGTGCGGTGCGATGTCAGTGCACGTTACAGATTCCCAGGTGGTCGAAATTGCTTCGGAGCCCTCCACTACAGCACCGCTTCATCTCGCTCCGCTTTCACTCCCACCTTCCTCTTTTCTCTTACGTCGTGGTTAAGGTGTCCACAGACTCAAGTGTGACAGATACTGCGCCTTACCTTTTCTGTGAACCAACTATTTTTTTTATTTAATACAACAGCTTACTGCAAACTGCTCTTGAATAACGATGACGTGGTCTTATGTATAGTAGGTCAGACTGCGTTTACAAGTATGCTTGATACATGAACTAACCGAGCGTTCCACCAAGGCCTCTCATAAATTTGTCCTACTCTTATTACGTACATAAGTATCATCGTGTGCATCGCGTCTTCTTTTTAGCTTCTAAATACTTACCCTGCAAAACTTCGGAACAAATGTGCAACTGGGAAAGGCAATTTTCGCAAAGAGTGAGTACGGCACATGAAGTTGGAGTTGGCGTTTATTTTTTTCTTTCTAGAAGAAAGGGGAAGCCAAGCCTAAAGGCGGCAAGCTTGACTGGGCCTTGGTTCCCAAAAACAGACAACAGCAGACAGCAGCACACACCTCTTTTGTACCTAACATATAAAACAAGCATAACGCAACACTTACATACGATATATGAAATGTATCAACGCATGCAGTATTCATTAATATATATTCAAGTCAACAGACCACGCACTCAATAATATATGGATACTGTTAGGGAAAATTAGCAGTCTTAGTACGAAATAAATAAGACATGACTGTGTTACGTTTAACGAAGCTATTTCAGTGGATCATTCGCAAAGTGATGCCTATTTATTTTTTATTTTCATTTTCGTTCGTTATGCATTGAATGCACATTCCTTTCGCTACACTGTGTACTACGTTAGACCTTAGAATCGTTTTCTTTCGTTACACTGTAAGTAGTTCTCAACGAAATTTATCTCGAAACGCGTTAAATGGGAAAGTATGGTGTCATGCAGTGATTTTAATATCAAACCGGAACCGAAAAATGCCTAAGTGCCACACGTTTGCTCTCTAATGTGAGACCACAGGGCACGCATGTGTTCATGGAGGCGAATTTTAACACACAAAGAATCTGCACAAGAAAGCAAGTACTTTCCGCAGCCTTCCATTGCAGACAATTCCCTAACCAATACATTTGGCTGAAAAGAAGTTCTCACTGTTTCGAAAACAGCAGCAATTTCCAAATAAATGCACTCCTGGTCCACAGCTAACGTGCGCAACGTTTTTCTGCAATTACGCCACGATTACAAAACTTTGGAGGTGTCCAAACTCCTCTCGTTTCTCTAAACACTGAAAATGTGACCATAAGCTCACAAAATTAGTGCGAATCCCCCGAATCATCCCTAGACTTAGTCGCTAAGCACCCAAAGAACGGCGGATTAGCCGAACTACCAACAACACCAGAGTCCTAGGGATTTGTTCGGTCTGCACGGGTGCCTTAATTAGGTCACGCCAGCGCAGGACTGCGAACTCTTCTGCTTCGATAACCCAACGCTTTCAGTACTGCGCCGCCTGTCGACCGAAACTAAAAGGGTGCGTGAACTTGAAGGATTAAAGTAATGACAGTATTCGTTAACTACTGAAGCGCTGAGAACTTCAGTCTCTTAGTGCTGCATGGCAACTGCACACTGCGGCCGCAGTAAATGTCATGAGCGACAGTCTGGTGGTTCACATCAGCTGGTGCCTTGCGGTAAGACCAGGGTACAAATACTTGCAGTAGGGGAGCCGCTATAGGGCAGTATTTGGCACTGCTTTCGCAGCATAAAAACATTTTGTGCCAATTAGCTAACCAAATACCCACTTCAGGCGCAGATCCAGAGAGAAAAAAAGTATAAAGGTATCAGATATTTTCCCATTGAGAACGCGACCATTATGTGAAGAACTCCAAGCTCATCAGGGTGACTAAACACATTATTCGCTCAATCGCGGTGGTTCAGTGGTTGCGCCGCTGAACTGCTGAACCCAAAGATGCCGGATGGAATCCCAGTGCTGGCTCCCGCTTTTCTGTGGAGGCGCAAAAGCAATGCTCTCGTGTACTGTGCCACGTCAGTGAACGTTTAAGAACCCCCGGCGGTGAAAATTGTCCAGATGACGTCTGTGAAAACCTGAGTCGCTTTGCGACGTTAACATGTATGGGCCAACTAATCAACGAATTTTTCAGGTTGTGCAGTTACACTCTGTTGTCCTTGTTCAAGTTAGTAGAAAAATTTGTGTAAGGAAATTATCAAATTTTCAATGATATTAAATCACTCGTCTCTACAAACCAAGTAAAGCAAAATGTACACTGATTATATTGGCACCAGCGCCATCCGTAACACGGAGGCGTATGCCCTGAAAACGTTTTGCGTTAACCTCGCATGCGATTGAAATCATCACGTGGAGGATTTTTTTTTTTTTTTTTTTTGCAATTTATCCGTTTCTCGCAGCGTGCACATTTTCGCTCATTATGCTTTCCGCACGAAGGTTTGACAGAGTT
>NC_139344.1:20619640-20639640 GCF_055883805.1 Amblyomma maculatum
GTGTACGTACAAAGAACGTATGTTGGGTGTTGTTTCTTTGTAGTGTATTTGCTTTTGCACAATTCGCTGTAATTGCTATTTAATTATGTTTTAGGGCTTTATATTCGGTGACGACGATCGAGGCCTCTCTTGATATTCACAGTCTGCATTAAGAGTCGTTCTGTGAAAAACATCTGACTTGAGCGGGCTCCTCTAACCGCGTCTCGGGGAGCTTCAGCCGCTCCATCTGTCGCGCATCACAAAGAGCAAACCTGGTTGAACGCGAAGCGCTTTTGAGATGATGGAACGGAATTCCCAAGCGAAAGCTTTATGTATTTCATAGGCTGTTACCAAACAATTTAGTTCAGGAAATCTGAACGATGATTTTCTCTTTCTGCGGAACGGAAATGTACCTGAACATATGGCTTTGCAAAGCAAAGTATAATATCAAGAACCAGCGCCTTGTGTCATTTACAAGCGCACACATCCACACCAGTATAAAAGCCATCAAAACACCATTAGTGCGGGTTCCTGTAAATAGACGTGTCTGTATGAAAAATTGGGGATCCACGGAAGGATGCACCTTTGGAAGGCCGGCATAAGCCAGTAAACACACCTCCGTGTCACGTCGAATAAACAAAGCAGGGAGAGAGAATGCCGTTCCTTCACTCTGAAAGAATTCGCCTTTTATGAGGAGCCATATTGCAGCCGCAAGAGCACGAAGCATCAATAAGATAATTATAGAACGAAACGGAGCGCTGGCCTCCTCTTGTTTGGTGTCAGTGTTGCTACCGTTATCCGTTCATGGTTTGGTGGTTTCATGAGGCCACCAGTGGCTTTCGCCCCTTGCTACATGATGTCAGGTTAAATTTTCCGACACGGCTTTCGCGCTCGATTTCAGCTACAACACGCTGGCAGCTAGCTTTTTCACGAAAACACCGACAGGCGGCATAAATGGCGCCGATCGCGACGCATTTTCACGTTGCCTCCGCTCTCTTGCCCCGACTGTCATGTTCTTTGTGTTAGGTGGTGGTACTCCTTTCGAAAACGATAATGTCAGTGGTGGCCCGACGCCTGAGCTTTGTGCCCGGACAAGTCCTGTCTATGAAACCATCGGTAGCTATACTTCGTTTCAGAAGTTGTTTGAAGCAATACGAAAGGTAAGGCCGACCTGATTGCCCCAAGTCGACCGTAGCTTAAAGTTTTTTTGCTTTTGTTTTAAGATCTAGCCCCACTCTTAAGCGGCTCATTTTATCTTTTTTTTTATCCATGTAATACTGCGCTGTGTATTTAGTCCTAATAAATAATGCCGTTCATATACAAAACGTAAAGGCACCAAACAGCGTGTTGTCGAGGAACATGCGGTTAACCTTCGAAGTTCTTTCTTACAGTACCATGTGGCGCTTATTCTCTTCCGTCCTTAGTATCTTCCTTCGAATGCGCGAGATAATTGCTTTAGTAAAGTGAATTATTGCAGCAACTTTCAGGGGAAGGCCGACGTAAAAACTAGGAGCTAGTTTGGGTGAACTCTGCAAGACACTGCGCCCTCAGGAATGGAGGATATCCCTACGTACCCAAAATTGCGAAATAAGCGCCACGTGGTCCTTTACGAAAACAAAAGAAAAGAGTGGAATCTCTTTCAGATCTGAGTCTGGAAGAATACAACCCTTCGAGACAAGGACCAAAAAAAGAAAAACAGGACAGGCGTTAACTTTCAACTTGTTGAGATTTGGCACCTCTCCTGTTCGCGCATGTTCCTTTGTTTTATTTTAACTTCCTTGTCCTTGTCCCTTTCGTGCCGTCCTGAGAATCAGCCTTAGCTCTGAACGAAATAACCCAAAGTACTTCATGGCCAAAGCTACTATAACTATCTGTCTTCACCAATGCCTCCTGCTACTATAAATCTATCTGGTGCTGAGAAGCTTATTTATAACCTGAAACTTTCTTCTGCTTCTGGTCCTGATGAGATCAACTCAAACTTTCTTCAAAACAGTAAATTTTACTGTTCCATTATATTAATAAAACTTTTCGAGCAGTCTTTATCCACGGGCTTGGTACCTGGCGACTGGAGATTGGGGAAGGTGGTTCCCATAGATAAAAAAGGTGGCAAACATGTTGCTAATAACTAGCACCTCATTTCTTTAACCAGCATCTTTTGCAAAATTCTTAAACATATCTTATCGTCCCAAATTGCTGCCCACCACGATTGTCATTCGTTCTTCCACAGTTCCCAACACGGGTTAAGAAAACACTACTCGTAGAAAACGCAGCTGGCATCATTCATCCATTTTCTTCATAGTGTCCTCAACCGAGGAGGTAATGTCGACAGCATAATTTTAGATTTTTATAAGACTTTTGACAAGGTATCTCACAGTCCACAGATTTACAAATTTAATAAACTAAACCTAGATCATAATGTTCTTGCTTGTTTGAGAATTTTTCTCACTAATCGCTACCAATGTGTAATGGTTAACGAAAACTACTCAACTCGTATCCCTGTTCTTTCTGGTGTACCACAAGGCTCCGTTCTCGCTCCTTTACTATTTCCAATCTATATAAACGACTTACCCAGCAGACTTAGACCACGATTTAGCCTTTTTGCAGATGACTGTGTAGTTTATTGCGAAATAATCAATTCTGAAGATAAAGACATTCTCCAGTCGGACCTTTACTCAATAACATCGTGGTGTCAAGACTAGGTAAGGAAGCTTAACTCTGAAAAATGTAAGGTCATGCACGTGTCACGGGCTAAGTCTCTGATTTCATCTTATCACATGCAGAATTCCCTGCTGGATCAGGTAACAGCCTACAATATTTGGGTATCTTTATCTATTCTAACCTATCATGGGATGCACACATCAAATCTATAACTAAAAATGCTAATCGTTCGTTATGCTATTTGAAACGTAATTTCCCAAACATTCCTTCACCCCTTAAACTTCAGCTTTACAAAAGAAAACAGCAAAAAAAAAAACATTTATCCGTCCAAAACATGAATATGCAGCCTCAGTATAGGACCCCGGCCTTCATTATCTAATAACGCCAACTGAAGCCATTCAGAATTTGTCTGTTCGTTATATACTCAGTAATTACCGTCGTACCGCCACCACAAATAACATGACAAACACTACACCTCCCTGATCTCTCAATGAGACGTCAGATACTCTGATTATGTCTGCTACGCAAAATATACTATCATGGTACACTTCATGGACATTTTCTTCAGCGTCCCTCGTGTGGACCATCGTCATAAAACGGATCATCAACATGTCGCACAAACGTTTTTTACAGTTCATTCCTCCCGCGTTCAATTTTTAATTGGAACAAGCTTCCGGCAGCGCTAATATCTATAACCAATATAAAATTGTTCAAAAATGCTCTTGCTGCACATTATGGTGTTCCTAACTGATAATTTTGGTCTGCCTATTATTTTCGATTTTTACATTTATATATTTCCTGTGCTTTTCTCTTATTCAAAACTTTTTATTGTATACCGCTCGCCTCTGTAATACTCGCCCCGGGCCCTGATGGTATAGCAATTAAATAAATAAATAAATAAATAAATAAATAAATAAATAAATAAATAAATAAATAAATAAATAAATAAATAAATAAATAAATAAATAAATAAATAAATAAATAAATAAATAAATAAATAAATAAATAAATTACAAAGATGAATATGAACATGCAAATGTGAAGAAGATTACGTGCGCTGTCTTCAGTGGCATCGCTATCGGCGTGTGCGCTGGACCTGCCGTACTTCTGGATCGAGACCCAGTACCTCCAATAAACCCCCATCCTACATTTTGTGGAGTCGCGGGTTTGAAACGTCGGTCCTGGAGATCCGTATCCGCACTATTTCTACACCTGCCATGCCAGTCGACGTCCCACATCAAGGCATGCAGGTAGGTCCGACTGTCATCTGTTCCGGCTCCTTTCGCCAGCGGGAACCGGCGCGGCAAAATTGTTTTACCGTAACCATGAAAGTTGCGGTAAAACAGATCCTTGCGGGGTCCCGCAAGGATCTGTATTGGGTCCTGTTTTGTTTTCCATTTTCATGAACGACCTACCGCAGGCCGTTCAATTTTCAAAAGTCTTTATGTATGCAGATGACACTGCTCTTTTGTTCACATCTAAGTCACTCTTGGGCCTAGAAAATACGATAACGTCCGAACTGTTTAATGTTTCAGAATGGTTTCGTGCTAATAAACTAACAATAAATGTAGATAAAACTAAATATGTAGTATTCCACTCCAAGAGAAGAAACATTGACCCTAGTACGATTCACATATCTCTAAACAACGATTGTGTTCAGCAAGTTTGTTCTTTCAAATACCTTGGTATCATCTTTGATCAACACTTGCACTGGCAAGAGCAGATAGATAAGCTATCTAAAAAGCTAGCTTTCAGTTGCTACGCGCTTACCAAGGCGAAAAGGTATTTCCCGTACACCATACTACGTTCCCTGTATTTTTCGTTATTTCACTGCCACATCAGCTACTGCTGTGAATCTTGGGGACAAACGTACAAAACTTACCTACTTCCCTTACAGAGACTGCAGAAGAGAGCATTGCGTATAATATACCGCGTATCTTTCAACTGCAGCAACAATAATTTATTTCTAGAAAATCGAGTACTTTGTTTAGAATCAATGCTTAAATACAAAATCTGTGTATTGGTAAATAACATCATTAATACTAGTATTCCTCTGCCCCTTGATATTTTCTTGTTGCCATCTCGCAATACAAGACACGCATTAAATGGCAATTTCAACCTCCCTGCCTGCCACAATGTGTACGGAGAACGTTTAGTGCAATTTTCTGGAGCAAAACATTGGAACACGTTGCCTATTAATGTGAAACTTGCAGGTAACTTTAAAATGAGTTGTAAAATGTTCTTTATTAACAGCCAAGAAGAGTTATGATCCCCTCCCCGCCCTCCCCCCCCCCCCATTTTTTTTTTTTGTGTGTGCGCGCTTGCGTTTTGTATTAATTGCCTATGAATTGCTTGCTGAAAAGTATTTTCCTCCGTGCCTGTTGATTCTTTTCGCTTGTCTGTTTTAGTCGTGTTTTTTTTGTATGTGTGTGTGTGTGTGTGTGTTTGTATGCGCTCACTGCGGCTGCCTGACCAAGTTTATTCTGTACTGGACCGTCTACTAGCCCCGCGGCTATCGGTCCAAATATTCTTTATGTATTTCGTTTCCTACAAATAAAGATCACTTTGATTGATTGATTGATTGATTGATTGATTGATTGATTGATTGATTGATTGATTGATTGATTGATTGATTGATTGATTGATTGATTGAAATCCGCACGTGAGCTGCATTTAAAACGACGCTCGCACAAGTCTTTGGTCGCCCGGCTGTCAGGAAATTGAGCGCCGAGCAGCGCTTGCGTGAACGGTCGCAGCAGGTCGACGAAAGCTTTACAAGCTATATCGGAGAAGTCGTTGATCTGTGCTAACGTGTGGACGCCAGTATGTCAGAGGCCGCAAAGATCAAACACATCTTGAAGGGTATTGACGATGACGCCTTCCAGATGTTGTCAGCGCGCGACTTGCGAACCGTAAATGAAGCATTCACGTTCTGCCAAAGCTTCGAGGAGCTGCGCAAGCAGAGGGCGTTGATGCGTCAGCCTCAAGCACAGGTTGAATCACTTGCCGGACTGACGCTCCTCTGACTTATGCTAACCCCGTTCTAAGTCCTGTATAGTCGCTCCTATGACCTGTGACGATGTCACCTCAAGGCCTGTCGCCGGTCCTTTGACTCATGCCGACATCTTTGCAAGACCTCGGCCGCCAACTTACACTCTAAAGGTCCCAGTACCCTTAATAAACCCCCATCTTACAAAATAAACAAATACATAAGCTAGCGGATCAATTATCGAACGGTTCGGCCGCCCTCTGGTAACTGTTTGGCATTTTTTTTCGATAAAGGTAATTCCCGCGGAAAAAAGTAAGAGTGCTCTTTTAGCGTCGTGTTCGGCAACGCGCGACGCGCTCAGAATGCGGTTGGTACCACAGGGACGAAATTTCCTTTGTCGGTTTTCTGCAGTTGTGTAGATGCTGCAATTTGCCATTTGCCAAAGAAATTTGCGAATTGCGAAAAATACGACGCTACCACCCCAAGAAACTCGCTTTAGCTTGTTACGATACTTAAAGAACTGTGCGTCCCAAGTGATCGACAACCTCTGGCGCAGTAGTGGCTCTGAGGCTCTCGATCGGGAACAAAGTGGATTTGGCCACCATCGAAGAGGAGCCGCGGCGTGTTTGGCGGGTAGCCATTTGAAAAATTGTCCCATGAATAATTCGAAACAGCGCTGGCGAATAAAGTGGGCTTCGTTTTTCAGAACAGAGACATATCGCGAAGAAGGCACCTATAGGTTTTCGCGATCCTCTCATCTTGGGAGCCGAGTAGAACTTCAAAGTTCGATTCACCGATGCATCCGAATGTTCGAGGGTACATCCGAACACAGCACGCGTGATACGCAGTGCGCGTTGTCGTTTTCACTTTCTAGGAGTTAGCAATAACTGGGTGGCTGTTATTGTTACGGCAACAAGGATTAAGTTTTAGAATGCCTAATATTTCGTGCCTGATACGACCAGACGGAAACTACGCCTGAAAAAAAAAAAATTATCTGCACTCGAACAAAAGAGAAAACGTGCGAAATCAAGCCGATAATAAGTTGTGTAAGTGGAAAAGTAAAATACGATCTATTGGATTAAAAAAAAATATATCGATCAAAGAGGCAATATTGACAGAAAATGATGGTGTTATAGGCTCAGGCAAGACGTAAACCGATGTGAGCAGAAATTGCAGGAACTTGAATTTGCGTCATTGTTCGCGCATTCAGTCGGTTACATAGCACTATGTTGCGACCTATAAACAGGATATTACCTATTAACTGCGGCTCACACATTTCATTTTCAGATATATACCGTAACTGTCAAGGTCGAGAAATCATTACAGTCAGGTCTTTGCGACCAGGCCGCTGGCTTTCTATACACTATCCAATTAAGCCGAAGCTCTGCCCTGCACTGCAGAGCCTCTCAAATGTAATATGCAGCTTCATGACGGTAAATCTCATATGCAATATCTATATTCACGCCACTGAAGCTATGCACTGAACAAATTCGCGCCGAATAAGCGACGGCTAACATTCTGATTTCGAAGCGAAATCTTTACTAACTTAGCAGCGCCAATTTCGCCGTGTCTGCGCAAATGACCTTGACAGCATGTACCTGACCCTGTTCGCTCGCTAGGCAGGTGCGCCTAACCACGTGGCTGGCCATTCGGCTGATATAAGCATGGGCTCTGCTCGGTGCATGGCGGAAGTAAAAAGCTGGGCCTAAAAGCGGTTTACCGCGACTGCACCACATCCACAGGTCGGGGGGCCAAATACTCAAATAAAGGAATAAAACACTACAGTTTCCTTTTATTTCGCAAAACTCTTGTTGCGTCAACTTTTAATGTTGCATCGGCGCATTGGTGAGACTGCAGGCCTCGCTGGGTGCTTGCGAAGGAGGCAACGAAGCAGTTTCCTAACGCGGCCGTCACGCTGTCTGCGATGATGCTCGCTTAAGTTAGCTCGTTTGTCTAAAAATGCGCCGGTTGCGAAGTTTTAGCCTTTCATTCAAGTTGCTTCTCAGTCATTGTTATTAGAACCAATGCTTCCGAGTTTTGTTAGTCTTGTTTTCTCGTTCTACATGTGGCCAGCGCTAAGTCTATTCGTTTATTTCAATTCGCTTGGCGCCAATAAAAGTGAGCTCGCGGCACGCGAACGACTGACGCACCGTGCAACAGCGAGGACTGTATGCCGTCGGTGTGACAGTATACATTATTTCCCTCAAGACCTTCACACGTGAGCTCCCGCCTGCATGTGTAGACTGCCTTACGTGTGCTCATTGCTAGCTTACACATGTTGATCAGTGCTGGCTTTGTCGTACATTTTGCTGGTGTGCTTTATCATTGCATTTGTGGGATTTTTATAATGAAGCACGACTTTTTCCGAGTTATACTTGTTCGACACTCTATTGAGAATTGTGCGGTTATGCGCATGCGCGTCAGCGGTCATGCTGTACAAGTATGCTAAGCCTGTCCGTTTGGAAGAGGTGCTGGTTTGCTACCTTCCTGTTTGGTCTTCTAATTGCTGGGTTTCATTGTCAACTGCGCTCAAGGAGCAGGATTTGATCCCAATAAAATGACAAAGGTTTGCGCCCTTCAAAAGGACGGCCTCGAAAAACCGGCAGGGTTTATCCACTGTACAATTCCCGCCAACGTTACACGTAGTCCAGACGTCATTAAGCGTCACTAACGTTAGTTGGTCCCCAAGTTTCAGGGGGCACTGCAGTGCCCATCAGTCGCCATGTTTTGAACCTATGGGCGTCTATTAAAACTTTGCTATCAGTGTACACTTGGTGCTTCGCAAAGCTATATGGAAGGAGCGGTTGCAGGTGCTATTCGTGTGGCTTTCAACTGATCGAAGACGCCAGGCCGAATCAGGACACCCCACAGTGTATGTTGTGCAGAGGTAGCAGATTAAACGTGTCAGTGACAGCTGAACATCGATTTTGACCTGGTGTTCCACAAGTTCCCTCTTAGGTCTGACCTGAAAGTTTCGGACCTTCGAACTACGGCGAAGTGCTTCACCGGTCATAGAACAGTCTTTGCGGTAATTTGCACAAAAGACAAAGCTTACCCAGTGTTGAACAAAACGATTGACTAAGGTTCCAATAATAAAAGATGAACTAACGCTAAACTGGGTCTTAATTTGGCTCCCTGTAACCACCTTCAACAGAGTTGGAGCTCAGCGAATTTGTTCAACGGCGAGTGAAAGATGTAATTAATAAGGCATGTCTAGCAAGGCCTAACCACAGCTAAACTGAAACCTACGCTGAACCAGGTGATACCAAACTTTACCTTGCAGAATCAGGGTTAGCTGAGCTAAGCCGCCGTCATTCATTTCTTGAAAAACAAAAGAGCAAAAATAGTTCGCCTGTATGATTACTTGATATGAATCCGCTTGAACGCCTAATAAAATGCCAATTAATGTTGTCGCTTTGCTAGCTTCTAATCTGCACCGAAAATAAATACATCATCGCATAAAATAGAATGTCAAAGCCTGTTTCCAAGTTAATCCTTTTACCCCTGACGATATAGAGCCATCTTACGAATAAGAGATGCAATGTGACAACGGAGTCATTGTCAAAGCCTGTTTCCGAGTTAATCCTTTTACCCCTGACGATATAGAGCCATCTTACGAATAAGAGACGCAATGTGACAACAGAGTCCTTCCGTTATGTAAGTGGCTTACGTATGAAAAGTCTTGCTCAAAAAATTGAGACATCGTTTCATGAAGCGGACTTGCACGTTTCCGCATATGCTTGAAGTGTCAATTGTCAGGAAAGATTTGCAACGAACATGAAGCAACCATGCGGACTGACAGTATATATTCGAATTAATTATGCAAGAGCGCCGAACCCGAAAACAGATTTAGGGGCTGAATTCTGACTCATCTGATAAGCGAGATTTCTGAGACGGAGAGCGGGGACGTCAAATTTCATTGCGCTTGGCTTCATCTCATTTCGCATAGATGATTTTCTTGTTTCGCTTGGGGGCGCCATCAGGTAAAAAAAAAAAAACGCGTTTTGCAACAGACATTTCGCTTTTGGTGTTACTTTAGATTGTTGAGTGGATAATAGATTTTTGTACGCTGAAGGATGGTCATGGATCAGCATAATCTTGAAAGCACAAATTATTTAACTCTATGAGTACCACGGCGGCTGAACGTTAACAGCGTATAACCAGTGAATTGGGGTCACTTATGTATAGATATATAAACTAAGGCCTCCATTATTACTATTATGATGCAACTTGCGCTTGCGTTTTGCTACTGAGCACCAGGCTGTGGATCTGACCCGACGTTTAAACTCCCAGGCCCGAGCTGTACTCGTCACGGCACACTGTACCAATGACGCCACTGATGAGTCATATTTTTCGAGTCTTGTGCTGGCGGAGGCAGTTTTGCTTTGCGCTGTAAAAAATGGCGTGAGCTCGTTGACCAATTACAGTCTTCGTTTTTACAACGCCGCGAGCTCGAAAAAACCATGTTTGGGCCTCTATCGCCTACCTTAGCTTGGCAATGGTTATTTAGAATGCAAGCACGCTAGCATAAAGTAAGCAGACGGTTAGGAACGGCTCTTCACTTTAGCTACAGGTATATAGGCTGGGAGGCTAGGTGTCGTAAGTGCTGAAACTTCTTTTTTTTTTTTTTTCTTGTTTGTTGCAACCGAATCAGGCCTCTAGTTTTGGCGTGTTACTCGTACCCAGCCTATTGCTGGGTACGAGTAACACGACACCACAATTCCGAAGGGGTAATTTTGAGAGCTGTTTAACATGGCCCCACATGGTTTCATGGAACCGAGCAGAACAATTACTACTTTCTAAAAGGTGCACTCTCGTGCTTTGAATGTTGCACTGACAATGTGGAGCACAATTAAGTTGGGTAAGTGATGAAGACAGAGGTAACAAACTAACAGAAGGTTTCGCTGTACAATGAACGAATAAGGAATGCTGCTGGGTGATCTGGCTTATTGTGATTAAAAACCTCTCAGCACTATAAAAAGGCAGGGCAAAGGCAGACAGAGGACAGTAATCAAGGGCGCTGGTTCCTTTGCCATCGTTATGTGATTTTATCGCGCTGAGTTGATTTTAACCACGAGGAACCAGTTTTGCAAGCAGAATGCATAACTTAACAGCGCTACGTATTGCTCGGGCATGGCAACTCGGCTTGAGCTAGTATACGGAGCAACGCCTAGACGCCTGATTATTTGTTACTGTGCGTTTCAGCCAACAAGAATCGTGGATTTCTTCACCTATGATCTCATAAGTGCTTCGGACATTCAGAGAAAGGTTCTCTAAAGGCAAATGTTTTTTGTGGAGCATTTCTGCAAATAAAACATTTCGTTTTCAGAATAAGAACGACATTAGAAAAAAACTGTATTAGGTTTTCAGTTTTTCTTTTTTCCTAAAGTATCTCACGGTTCAAGACATGAATACAGACATTATTACTCTTTTTGGCGGCAGTGTTTCACTGAACATGAAATGAAAAAAAAAAAATGTAAATTTTATAATGCGTAACTTCGTTGAAATAAAACCTGTGTGCTTAATCTTTCCTGGCATTCATAGGCGCTTACTCGCGTTTGGCAAATAGATTTAACAGTTAATAACTCATGGCGCGGTTACAGATGTTCAGTATACGAGTATTACGCTAACGGCGGATTGAAGTACTGTACGTAAGCGCCACGTTTTTCAGTGAAATGTTCGCCCGTCTTCTCGACCGAGGCGACAGAAAACAAGAACGGCGCGAAGCGCAAAAATCTGCTCCGACCGAAAATTTCTTACTGTTAACTTGTATTTTTTTATTTATATTTTTATTTTTTCTACATTTCGACGATAGAGAAACCAGCAGTTCAGAGCTGCTGTCATTTCATTTTCGGGTTACGCATTTCCTCTCATGTTTTCAAAACAAGGAACTGGAGCAGTCCAGCCAGTTTACCTGTTCCGTCGCTGCGTCTTGTCGGGCCGTTTTTCGATTTCAGCTGAGCCGCGCAAAAGTCAGACTACGACTGCAACAAAATATACACTCACGGTCGATCTAGAAGCGCGCGAGCTTGAGAGGCACTTGGGAGAAGTGAGTTACAATCAGTCAAGATGCTTCAGTGTGTAGCTCGTCGAGCACGCGGCGCTACAATTCTTTTCACTTCCGTCATCGTTGAATTTCGTGAGCTTCGCGTCGGAGCTTGTTTCGTTCAGCGCCGTGTTCCTTGCGCAGTGCCTTTACACGTGGCCGGCAGCAGCGCTGCTTACAAACAAACAAGCATTGAATTTTACTCGCGCTTTAGTCAGGGCGCGATCCGCGATTTTGCTCGTGTTTGTCTCGCGCTTTGCGTTTCGTGGCGGCGAATGATCCCGGAGCATTTCGAGGTCTTCCTTTCCCCCACCGTATATTGCGCACAATAGACAACGCCGACCCAACAAAAGCGCATACACCGTTCTCCGCTCCAGTGAAGCCTTCCTCGATTGCAGAAAGGCGATTTTGTTTCCCCACTACAAGTTCTCAGGCCATGGCCGCCGTAAAGCGTTGGCCCTTTTCTCTTCCCCCGCGCTTTCTGCTTTTTTTTTTTCTTTTTTTTTCTTCTCCTCAAGAACGAAAACAACCACGGCAGAAGAAAGAGTGTAAGTGGGAGAAGCGAAAGAAACTCGGCCTGATTTGAAGTCACCATTTGGTCGGGAAAATCTACGTATGTGGGGAAGGGAGGAAGATAAATTGGCGCCGAAAACGGGGAGAAAAGGGGTGGGTGTGTATGGCAAGCGCGCAATCCCTCGCCCTCACTACGCCGCGATGGCGGAAGAGGCCTTCGCTAGGGATAGGGAATGACGTGAGCGAGAAAACGCGGGGATCTAGAGAAGGTCATGAGGCGTAGCCGCCGTCTTTGCAGTTGGTGCCGCCGGGCTAAATCGGTATAGCTGCCGGAAAGCTGACGATTCCAGAAGCGATACCAAGCGAATGATGAGCACCAGTCGTGCTTGAAATTCTCATCTCGGTCGATGGTCGATGCTGGAAACTCGCGGCATCAACGCGGCCCGGGAGCATTGCTAGTGACAGTGAGAAGGCTGGGAAGTTTACTGCTGTAGGCAGCTCGAGACGAGTGCTTGAAAAAAAAAAAGAAGGTGTATGCAAATTAGGGATATCGAATCTAAGGACGGGGCAGACGAGAAAAGAGATCAAGGTTGAAATGCGGAAACGCCAAAGACAGAACAAAAATATAAGTAAGTTTTGCTGGTCGGCAATAACACAGCGCAAATGCGCGTAGCGCGAGACCGATTTGGCAGACTTGAGGGATCAGCATAATATAGGCTGAAATCGCGCGCGCATACTGAGACGCAATATTTACTTCGCAATAGTCTGAGCTCCCCACACAAGATATAGCTGAAATCTTTAATATGGAAAGAGAAATTACGGCCAGTACGGTAAACTGTAATATTTCTTTAACTCGCTCGGTATGTCATGCGCTGCGTCAACGATGTTACATGAAGTCACGCAAGTGTGTTGCGAGCATATGCCTTAAAGAAGCCTTTTATGGAGTTTGTTCTCAGCTTTCACGTCTATTCTTGTCATGAGAATCTGGGGCAGGGACTACGACTGCAACAGAATATACACTCACGGTCGATCTAGAAGCGCGCGAGCTTGAGAGGCACTTGGGAGAAGTGAGTTACAATCAGTCAAGATGCTTCAGTGTGTAGCTCGTCGAGCACGCGGCGCTACAATTCTTTTCACTTCCGTCATCGTTGAATTTCGTGAGCTTCGCGTCGGAGCTTGTTTCGTTCAGCGCCGTGTTCCTTGCGCAGTGCCTTTACACGTGGAAAGAAGCGAAGGAAAGAAGGAAAGAAGCGAACAGTCGGCGAGGCCAAGGAAATAGCGTGTGTGTGTGTGTGTGTGGGGGGGGGGGGGGGGGGAGGAAGATGAATTTCCTCTAACATTTCACTCTCCCCTATTTTAAACTACTTAGGTGAGGTTCTTTACGCATCGTAGCTAGTCGCAAAGCGTCTCGTTCGAGCGATCTAAAGCATGCACTCCAAAAAGAGATTCATGATTCAGGAGCACGATTGACAGAGTTGAAACAGGCTGTGGCCAATTCTTTTAGTGCGATCTGTCTCGCCTCATGTCCTCAACTTCATAAAAGTGCTCGGTCTCCATTTTAGGTTCCTGTGCTTTGACGAAGCAATCCTTTAACCATGCGAGGTAATAAAAAGTAAGGAATAAAATTTCATACATACCCAAACAAATATTCAAAATATCCAAACATGTTTGATCTGTTGCCCTTCCTGTTTCAAAAAACAGTTGTGAGGTACTCGACCCGATAGCGTGCTACAAAACACCTTGCAGTATTGTACAGACATGAAGTCTTGATAAGTACATTGTTCTAGACAGGCTTATAGTGTCGCTATTTTTTTATTTTTGCGTCTGTAGCATCAGAAAAAGCGAAACGCTTTGCTCTCTACGCGGCAGCTGGGAAAATAAATAAGTACCGTGAGGTGGAGGAAATTTCAGAAGTGTATGCATAGTTGTCGATTGTCGATCATTATCTGTCGTCCAGGTGAGTACAGCCCAATAGCGAAGGAGAGCTACGAAACCATCTCACAATCCTCACAGGCAGAAAACATTTGTTCAGGCCTAGCCGACAACCATAGGAAACCCTCCCAGAAAAACTTCCCACGTCATTCCCATGTCCCGAGCGCAATTTATGGCACCGAATTGTCGGTATTACATATAATGACCATAAATTAAGCCACCATTCAGCCGCCTGACTTACATCACAACTGACCCTGAAATGCTTTAAAGTAGGATAGTTGGCAGTACATCTAAGATTAGTGTAGTGCTAAATGCATTAAAGAAGAGGAACGACCAAAGAATAAAAGCGCGAACTTTCAACTGAAATTTATTTTCGAGAGTGAGCGTTTTTATGTTCTACTTATCCAAGCACAGCACCCCAAATCAATGGAGATGTGGAAAGAACTAAGAATATGGAAGAAAAAAGACGCTTAGCAAGCATCAGGCAGATGTTGTTTCCCGTCGCCTTTCTGCGCAGCTTGAATCACGTTTTTTTTTTTCTCTCTCTTTTTTTTTTTGGGGGGGGGGGGGGGGGTCGGTCACTTCTGCCGAAGAGGCACTCGCATAACGACCGGTATGCAATGCTTTCTCAACCTCTCGTTCGTGCATTTTCCCGTCTCGCCAACTTGTAGGCCGCACCACATGAGAGTAGCCCGCATTTTATAGACAACACCATAAACTTGTTGTGATGCCTAACACCGCTAGACCATTCCTTGGCTTGACTTTTGCACTCAAGCTTTTAAGGTTTTGAAGCGCTGATAATATGGCCGGCACTGCGTGCCTATATATCTGCCACTGTTTCCAGCCTCCTGTCTCCTGACAGGTCTCCTGTTCCTGTCTTTCCCAATTGTGAATTTCCCTTTTACAACGGTCTTAAGCAACCTTTTGCCATTCGATGCCAGCACTTATAAATCCAGCTGCCTTAGGCCAGGTGGTCTGCAATTCGACTCTCTCATGTGCCTTGTGATGGCATGACTTTTTCGACGAGTTCTTCAGCATTCATCCCCAATATTGCACATATCGCTCCTTATCTCGCTCGATATACTTCAATCACCCAGGTAATAACCCTTTTATGGTCACTTAGGAGTTCAGTAAATAACAAAGCAAATAAATCGAATTATAGCCAACAGCGAATAGCAAATGAAAGACGCATTTTAAACGTCTCTCGGGTTCTATCTACGTTGCGACAGGTTGATTACATATTCCGTCATCAAACGCTGCCTTTGGCGTTGTAACCGTATTTAATTACAGTTTTTCGCTAAACGAGGCGCATATGAGATGGATTAAACAGTGAAGACCAGCTGTTCCAGGAAGCATCCTTGTCATCTGACAGAAAAACATATAACTCTTACTCACCCGAAAACTCAAAATAGCAGGAACTATAGGTAGCGTTTTCTTTCTGTTCTCCGAAAAAAAAAAAGAAAGAAAGAACAAAAGAAACAAATGAAACTGCAAAATACTGGCACACTGGCAGCCGGGAAAAAAATATATATCAACTCTTTCGAATAATTTCTTTTCTCCAATGACGCTGCTTTTGAATGAATTTTTCAGTGTTTGGTCAGCTGCTTCCCTCGCGGACAATCTACGAAGGCTTGTTTGTGTCTAGGTCTATTATTTTCCCTGTACTTCCTGCCCCCGTCCCAGCCTCCGGTGGCATTTATAAAACAGAGGCGTGGGCCATCAGTCGTATCCGCCGCTTCTTTTTCCTCTCCGTCTCGGTTTGGCTTTGGCGCGTTGCTTCTGAGCCACAACAGTCTGTGAGCCGCCGCCGAGGCAGCAGCAGCAGCAGCAGTAGCCCCATATCGTTGGCCCAGACGGCTTCAGCACGACGCATCTGGCCCCAACGCCGCTTCGGTTTCGAGCTGCAGGCAATAAATAAGCTCCGCGAACGTGCGCTCTTGCTACCGCCACATCTCTGCTGAAGAAGTGCTCTTCTTTCCTCTATCCCTCCTCTCTTCTTTTATTTTACTTTCTTCGTTCCAATAACTATAAGCCCCTCCCCCCCCCCCCCCCCCCCACCCCCCTATGTTTGTTTAAATTGTCGACAGGATTGAAATAACTAGTTGTTTCAACAGCGAGCATAAACAGCTAACAAGCAACTCGTAAAGGGGCAAAGTAACTCCGCCGCGCGGTTTTGGGAAACATAGTTGAGTCCCCTCAGCGCCGAAGTTATTCTTAAAATACATTCCTTGGTCTCATATACAAGGCTTCCAGGCAGTAGGAACGCACCAACTTTGCTCGAAGACAGCCAGACTGGAAAATTCTGCCCTTACAAATTGCTGAAAGGCAGGACATACTAGTAGGTAATCTGAACCTAGCGGCACAGATGGTATATGTAAAGAATCATCGCGTGCAAAAGCAGTAAAGTGAATAATATTAATAATTCGGGATGGTTAAGGTATTCGCAGCGCACTACAGAGTTATTCGTGGTACATGCATTTAGGAAGCAAAAAGAAAATTTTATTTAGGTTCGGTTGGTTTGATGTCTTCTGCCCTTCTCCATGAGACCCATATCTATAAATCAATTAAATTGCAATAAAGATTCTGAGTGCTGTTTCATCCATGAAGCATCCTAGAAAATGAGCTAACTCCGTGTACTGGTTGTGAAGCATGTGTAATGCTTCTAGAGGCGTGCTTAAGCCAACTCAGCCTGAAAGATAGTGATTTTGTTATATTATTATCAAATAATTGCACGCTTTGACAGAGTGTGCAGTATTGTGGATCTTAAAAAGAACCCGCGATTGTGCATTTCTAAAAGCGGTGATGACTTCACGGTAAATCAATTTCTTGAGCAAATCCTTACGTTATTTGTTAAAACTTTACCATACTAACAACCATTGATATATTCAGTGAACATGCTACGTGTTTCCCTTGTATTATAAGAAAGCGCTCCAAATCCCTACAAACGGGAGAGGGGAGGTAACAAGGTAAGATAACTTCACAGACCAAAAGCGTCCTAGCACGTACTAAATGACAGTTAATAGTCACTGCGTCACTTCATATATATATATATATATGAAGGAAAGAAGCGAACAGTCGGCGAGGCCAAGGAAAGCGTTGGGGATGGTACTTTATGTATTTTTTTAATGTTTACTTGGATAATCACAGAGATTAGTAATGTAATCTGTTTAGGGGAAAGATAATTAAACACAAAGTAGAAGAAAAAACAACGTGCCGATGGTGGGAACCGAACCCACGACTTCCGAATATGACGTCCGGTGCTCTTCCAACTGAGCTACATCGCCGCTGTCCCCCCTGCTACTTTCTTGAGTATTTATGTCGTGAACCTTGAGAGTGTTCACCAGCGCCACCCTCAGCCATATTGGCGGACGTGCAACGTCCTTCGTTACCGCCAGCGTCACGTAGAACGTGATCAAGAGCGAGAGCGAAAGCTGTGCTAGAACCCTCTTACGCTACCTATGGCTTCAAGACTGCCAGAACCGAGACCCCCGTAAGCTACAAGCAGATCAAATAAGGGGCTGTTGGCTTCTTTCCTTCATGTATTATAACGAGCACCCTCATTTCCCCTAATTGATCTGCCTATATATATATATATATATATATATATATATATATATATAAGCAGACAATTGAAAGGGAAAATGAGGGTCTCATTACGGTACACTTTAAAGGAGCTAACAGTCTGCGAGTCGAAAGTAAACGTTGGGGGTTTATTAAGGTTTTTTTGTTTGTTTTTTTACGTTTGTTGTTGATATTGACCAGAGTCTTATGGTGATATCAGGGAAAAAGAATTTTAAATGAAAAGCAGAAGAAAAAACAACGTGCCGTTGGTGGGAGTAGAACCCATGGGTTCGACTTACGTGTCTTGTCTTTTTGCGCTCTTTACTTTCACAAAACTAATATTTATTTTTCAACAATGTTACAAGGTTTTTTTTTTTTTTTTTTTTTTTTTTTCTAGCCGTAACTGCAGCTGCTAACTTCTAGGCTTCACACAGTGGAGCTTTAGGGCAGACGCATGGCATCGATTTTTGTCAGTTAAGCTTCAATTCGCTGTCATTAGACTTTCAGGATTTTGAGAAGATTAGTCGAATAGTGTAACATAGCATCTTTCAACGCGTTGGACTGCAGATGGTTATGTGCACGAATTGGTGCGCCGCGTCACTGAGCGTGCATTACTTTTGCATCCACAAGAGCCATTCGTATGTTTCACTCATGTGTTCACCCTCTGATGTATGCACCAATAAATTTTTATTCACTAACTCTCAGACTCTGTGCATGCCAACCGCTTCCTGACAGGTCGGCGTCTGAGCCTTCGTACCAATCCATGTTTGAAGACAGTCCAAGATAACTGAAACAGGCTCGACTTCATTTTCTAGGTGCCTTGGTTGTCTTGCGTACAAGCACGAAGAAATCGCAACTTCTACGCTTTAAGTACTGCCGGCAGCTTTGAAAACTTAGTTCAGTAAGGAATGCAAGGAATATTTTACATAGGGGCTGTTATGCTTTTATCACCAGTCGCAACTACAACTAAAAGAAAGCAGCAGCTAGGGCGGGGCTTCATTTAACCCAGAGACAAAGGCAAAAGTCAAACAAAACCTCTTACGTTAACCTACAGCCCGGAATAATGATTAGTACTGAGAAGGAACAAATCAACACCTCAAACAAACAAAAAACGCATTTATTACATGGCGCAAGCGGAAATGACAGGACTTAAAGGAGGCAGTGACTTTCATTGCTGTTGTTTTTTTTTTTTTTTTGTTACACTCAATGCATCTCATTTTCGTTACACCAGAATGGGTTTTCAGGAATAGCAGTCAGCATGGCGCTTACTAACCGTTCACTAAGCACGACCGGCGCGAACTCTTGGCGTGAAATCAACGCCACGTGTTAGAGCCATCGCATTGAGTGGCCGCTTTCGTCTCTTAATTAAGGGGGCGCGCTAGCGTGCAATTAAGGCTTGAGATCCCGAAACACAGCCTGCGCATTTTCGCCTCAAGTTGCGTCTGAATTGCGTTCGGAACACGCCTGGGCGACTCGCGACCGAATGATTTCACGGAGAAAACCGCGACACCACAGTCGCGTGCTGCGATGTCCGCGAAGGACGTGGTGCTCCACACACATACACACAACAACAAGTACGTCACTCGGAATGTGCAGCAAAAGAGGTCACGGATGAAAACTTACTCTGCAGAAACGCGAGCAAAAAGAACCATAACACCGCGGGCAGGAGAATTCTCGGACGAAAGCGATTGCGCCCGTCGAGGCAAGCGCGTGTTCGCCGTTGCGATGCTCACCACGTACGACCCGGGCGCTGTCGCTGCCGGGTCGACCTATGAGGGCCATCACAAAGTTTGAGAAGTCTGACTCGGCGCGTTCAAAATGCAGCGCCGAGCCCCTCTTTGGCCTCGGCGGACGACGTAAACTAGGGCGAGAGCGTTTAGAGGCGCATCCTACTGTGGACAGTTTCGCCCTCCCGATAGGCGTCGCGAGGCCTCCCGCTATCGCCGGAAGTTGAGTTTTACGACGGTCACTTCCCCTCCTTCTCGGAAGCTCTAGATAGGCGACAAATCTATAATCAAGAAAAGGAGGCAGAACTTGTGTTTCTGATGTGAAAAAATAAATAAATAAAGGAAGCGGCCGCAAAACTGCTGGCTACAGTGACACAGAGAGCGAAGGTCCGAGCGCCGAAAAAGAGATGTCCGCTTTTATCGATATATTGTGTTTCCGTGGGAAACGCTCTCTTGTTTCTCCTACTCTTCCTTGCCGTGCAGAGTAATATTGTGTCATCTTCGCGCGCTGCTTAACTCCGTTCGCATTTTCGTGAAGCCTACATACACGCAGGAAACGACAGCGCAATCTATCTGATTACCTCAGGGAATACTG
>NC_139344.1:20644640-20709640 GCF_055883805.1 Amblyomma maculatum
GCTTTACATTTTTACATGGTTGCCGACAGAGTCAACTTCATCAGGCCTTCGTAAGGGGAGAAGCAGTCGCCCTTTGCTAGATATAGGGACCTAGCCTTCGAGAGTACTCTGATACCACGCACAGTTTGCCGGTGTCTTTTAACCTTAAATACAAGGAATTCGAGCAGAGTCGATACTCAGAGAACACTTCTCCCAAACTAAGCCCTCCCGACCTTCTTCAGTTACTACAACACTTTGCCTTCAGGAAACCAGATGGTGTTTCCAAGCATAATCCAAAGTATCAGTCCCGCTATGATGAAGGAATTCTATTGTTCCAGCCAATAGATGAGTCATGCAAATATGCGTCTGAGTGGCGGCCAAATACCGACATGCAGTCGCGGTGACGATCGAGGAAATAGTGCGACCCCACCTCCCCGACCAACAATATGAGTGTCCGTGTGGCGATGCCAGCCGGGCTGCACCGGAGAGAAACAAAGGCTGCCATCTTCCCTGAAAACTGCTGCAGTAGTCGTTCCCAAGCGTCACCGTGATGTTGGTCGATGTCATGAATGGGTCAAGCCCGGACTGCAGGAGTGCACTGCAAAGTTCGCTATCGCTACTGGAATGCTGGCCCTCGCCACCGACACAGCGGAGAAAGGACGCCGGGGACCGCAGTAGACGGCTCTCTAAGACTTCTGCAGTGTCACACTTACTTACTGTCTATCAGTGCCTGTCGGACGTTACTAAATATATTGCTCGTGTTTCTGACGTTCCCCAAAGAAAGCAAAAGGAACAAGGCTGAGAAAGGACCTCAGTGCTCTAGCCGACGTTTCAACAAGAGTATTCGTATGGGCAAAGCATTCATCATGGGCGACATTTTACTAAAGGTTCCGCTCCGAGGAAGCCCCAGTGAGTAAAGAGGGCCTGCTTCGCGAAGCGAGAGCCTTATATCCTCATCGGGGTTTCCTGTTGAATTACGAGTCCAATTTAAACCCTAGTCACTGAAGAGGCTTCACCTCAATTTTTCTTCATTTTGCTCCGTGTTCTACAACACTCCCAACACCCTGCCTCTCTCTGCTGTTATGTTCCCAACTTAAGAAATGGTGCTGGTCTTCTAGCTAAATTATCGCCCACCACTAGGCCAAAAAAAAGTCGCCTCAGCGATATCTATAAACGCGATGACGTTAAAGGCCTATTCTGCAGAAAATCCGGCGTTGGTGTTGAGCTAAAAAGCTAGGGCATGGCTCTCGGAGGCGGAAGTGTAGAGATGACATGGCCGAGCACTAATTCTTCGATAGTTTGTACGGCTTAACGACACCACCTGATATCACTCATTTTGTGAGAACTGCCAACTTTGGAAGATCGTTTGAGGCGGAAAGGTGGGATGGGAATCAACCTTCCAGTGGTTTGCATGCCGAGTTAGGCACGTTACTCCCAGGCCACGCAGTCAGGTCAGTACGACTTATTTATATCGCTGCTATATCTTTGCCGTATTGGATAACGTGATAGCTGAGGGCTGTATGCCAATGGGATTTTGGGAGATATTTGATGCGCTAATTGAAGGGTTTGCAATCCTGCTAGCAGAAACTTCTTGCACGCGAACGAGCAACGCGATGGGAGCCGCAGAGGGGGAGCCATTAACGCTATTGCCTCGTATGATGAAAGTGGAAGACACCGACCAAACTAATGAGGATGGAAGACGTTTAGGGTCTCGAGCCTTGCTCACAGTGCGGCGAAACTTAGTTACGTCGCTTTTTAAACACGGTGCATCAACGAGTCGAGGCATGTTGCGTAGATTGGTGGCAAATTCACGTCATTTCGACTAGGCGTATGCGCATTGGTTTGGATGATCAATGATTCAAGATAGAGCTGCGACTGCTCGTCCGTTTCTTTGGCGATTATAGAGCCCCCGCCAGTTTATGTTGGGTGTGGCAGATATCGAGTGCTCGGCAAGTGAATTTTGATCTACGGGCCTGTTTCTGGCCTCACTCTAGTTATCACGCAGTCTTCGTTTGTAGCCACTTGACTCCACCAATATACGCGGACGGGCAGTCGGCACATGAAATTTCGTACGCAACGCCGGGGAAAATTTTCTCCCTTCAGTTTATCATTTACTTGCACCGGCTGATTCCTCAGTTTCTTTGCTGGCACGTACGCGTCTGTACGTCATAAGAACGCAAGATGCGCGCCAGCGTTTCACCGATGCCTGGACTATTCGTCTTCCATTTCATCCTGCACCATCCCGACCAGAGGGGATTCCGTCAGCCTCTTGACTTATCGCGTCATATCCAGCAAGTCGGAGTTTTACTGACCTAATATACTTCATTGAAGGAGGCTATAGACAACGTCTCACTAGGTGTTATCCTCAGTTCCCCACTAATGTATAAATTCTTGTGCAATGTTCACTCGTCAAGAATTTTGTGTGCCTTTTTAGTGGCATGTTAATGGTCAGCATATAATGCCTTGTACTCATCAATTTTCAAATCTCTACTAGTTAAATGTTATAGCAGGGTCCTTCCGAGTTTTCTACTTGCTTGCGCTGCTCTTTGAGTGTCACTACGTCCAGTGGAGAAGCGTGAAAAACAAACTGGCACAGCTAAACTCATTGACTATTATACGCAACAATTAGCTTAATCTGATAAAGATCCGCGCACGCTCTTCTGCTTTCAGGGGCGGATCTCTGGCGGAGCAGACGTAATAAACCTCGCGCCTGCAACGCGGTTTCGGTCGGTGAGAGGTTAGTTTTTTCTGTCTTTGGTGTGGCGTCATTTCCTACCTTACTATTTGTCCCAGGAGGGCCCCAACCTTGCAGGCCGGGTCACATGACTCGCAGGCCGTGTGTTTAAGACTTCTGATCAACAGTGTACATCATAATGCATGACAGGCAGGCCTGCCTGTGGAATTCCTTCGATGATTGCCAGTATTAGTCTACTCTTGACTTCTCACTCAATGGTGCAAAAAAAAAAAAAAAAAAAGCAAAAAGCAACGAATATGCTCTCAGTGATCTCCTCCGTACGAAATGCTTATGCGACAGAGAAATTCTCTGTTTAGGTTGCGTCACCCTCAACCTCATGCTGCTCAGCCGCGATGCACTGCTGATCCTGGCGGCATGTAATAACATATTCATAATTACCCTTCCTAATGTACGGTTTAATGTTATTTCTAACTCCTTTTAACCGTTTAACTCCCCTAATACTCGTCTTCAAGACCAGTTTTATGCCATCAATAATCAGAACATTCTTGTGGCTGGTCAGATACGCCTTTATCCATTCCATAAAGCCTTCATTGATGCTGTCTTAAGTTAGAAGTTCTGTAATGTGCAGCATCCACTAAAAGCGTTTCAAAATAGTGTCAGTAGCATCATTTCATTCCAGGTCCCCCAGAGCCTTGGAGAAACCGTGAGCAGTCTTGATAAGTTGCCCAGTGCTTTTTGTGAAACCAGGCTTATGTTTAAATGTAATTCGTTACTTCGTGATAAACAGTGATATATTTTTGCTATATGTCATGTACTGCACAAGATTTTTACTACCCGAAAAAAAAAAAGGACAAGAGGCGGAAGTTATTTTTAAACTTTGATTTATGAATCAAAGGGATGAACGAAAATACGCCCGGTCGAGGAACCGTACCTCAAAACGTGAAAGTGTGAACTGTGATCACAAAAAACAAAAAAAAAAGAAGAAGCTTAAGATATTGTTTTTTGTTTTCTTATTTTATTGTTCGTATCTACGTATCTATGTTTGAACACGATAGGCATTTAATTAATTTAAATGTATGGGAATAACGGCACACCAGCGCCAATCTCCCGCTATGAAAATGTTTTGCACGGATTGAGCCGGAGATAAAACCCGACGACAAAACGTGCCATTCCAAGATTGCGGTCGGTATTCTCCAAGAATTATTTTGCCATTCCAAGATTGCGGCCGGTATTCTCTAAGAATTATTTTTCTTTGTGGGCCCGGATATTACTGAAATGCATACCTCTATGTGAACAAAATGCTCTGTTTGTAACTTGCATCAGTGCATATCGGCTTACTTACGCTGTATTGCCTGAAATACCTCGTGAGGGCTTGAGAGAAAAATGATTGCGATTATTCGCTAACGACGAATATTTGGTCAAAATTGGTCTAAATATGATCCGATTTATCCAATTATTTTTATTACAAAGGAAAGACAATGTGCTTGAGTAAGTTTTAATTAATTCGGTATGTGATGAAAAAAAAAAAAAACACCTTGGCTGTTCCACTAGTAAAGACAGTGTGTAATTATTCGCGAGCTTGCAATAACACGTTGGGGTCCGAGATACAGACGAAAGAAAATACGACACGAGCGCTCGTGCCGTCTCCTCTTTCGTCAACACTGTGACTGTTTTGCGCTATTCCTCAAAGTTACATTTCTCTTGTTTCATGGGGTGCATTCTACGGTTACCCGCTCGTTATGCTTCAGCGGTGTTTTAGGCCGAATGGGAATAACAGATCAGCGAAGAATTTGCTATGCTGAGTCGAAGCCTCATGCTTTATCCAATGATTGAAAAATTAATTGCCTACCTTAATTTTGCGGTGGTTGTTTGTCTGGCTCCTTTCTATAACACTGTAGTAAAGCGTAGTCAATCTCTTAGCGCTGATTTTGGGGTTATTTGTTGGGACCTACATGTATACAAGTGAATAATATTTTCCACACTTTTCGATGTGTGTTAAATCAGTTATAAATTAGTTTTAAAAATGCAGCCTTATTAAAATAGCATTTCATTATGCCGAGCAGGAGCCATATGGCATAAAAAAAAATCACTGTCAAGGGTAGTCAATATAATAAAAAGGCCGACATTTCTGCGCTGTAAAATTAACTAACGCACATTTCCTCCCCTTAATGCAATGTTCCGGTTGTCTATATTATAAACGGACATTCGATATGTTGGAGGGAGCCATATATATTCTTTTTCGGTACAGCACCTAAGACGAGGGCGAGATAAGAACACAGACAAGGCGCTCGTTTCGCCCTCGTATTATGCGCTTCAACGATAGTATGTTAAACCAACATGCACAGGTGTCCACTTTTACCCTTTTTTTCTGCTCTTGTCTTTGTGCTGACCAAGAATTTATAGAGTTTTGAAAGGTAGGGGATTCATGATATAAGAACCAAACCACATATAACACAGGCGGAGGACGTATAATGTTTTGAAATGACTTGGCTAGGTTTCCGATTGCAAGGTCTTTATCTGCGTTTGGTTTCTGACATCTTTAATCTCGAGGATAGGCCTAAGGGGGGGATTTTATTTTTTGACATGGACTGAATTAATTTTAACAAAGTTTTCATTACACCGCTAATTTCAGAAGTTGGAATAGGAGTGTATTGTCTTAAGGGTTTGAATATTACTAAAATGTACAATTCCACAGCACCAGCTAATCTTTTATAACAATAATTCTGAGGCAGCAGGAGGGTTAGAAGGACGACTTTTGGAAACACCAGTGTCGTATTTCTCTAAGGCTCCTACCACGTTTTGTGCAAGGGAATTTCTTCCGTAAGTGAATAAAGAAAATTAGTCCGTTCATTTACATATTTTGCTGTAATTACTAGTTAACATGTACCCGTGATGATGAGTTCATAATATATGGCATTTGTCACGGGGTGGTGACAAGGTCGATTACAGAAATGAATAGTGTGTGAGTGCACTGAAGAAACTCATTATTGGGCTGACTTGCACTCACAAAACTAAGCAATCGGTGCGGCGATAGCAACAATCGTGCTCGGCTGTCGTCGAACTAAGAATGCAGTTTCACTCGTCAGCGCTCAATTTGAAAGTGCTGAAGAAAGATCGAGATAAAACCGCGAACAGTGTCTAGCATACCCTGGAATATTGTAGAAGCACATGCACCTGGTGGGAATCTTTTCAGATACATCTCGAAGCATCTTCTGCGAAAAATGAAATGATAAAATCGCGTCTCGCGACTGTGCGCACGAACAAACAAAGAATGCAAAGATAGATCTGCGCGCTAGAATCACAGTGATAAGACCGCATGCCGGCGGCTGCCGAAAAAGAACAAATAAAGATTAGAAAAGTTCGTGGCAATATATACTGTGGATAGAAATTTGGTTATGCTCAAGCACGGCGACTCAATCTATAAGTTCCAACTAATGGCCTTACAAATAGCTTTACATAATGTAGACCAGTCTGTTGTCACTCATGTGTGTCGTATGGAATGAAGGTACTTCAGTTGTGCTTTATTAGTAAAATGTATAATTCGAGGTATTTCCTAAAGTATAGTTAGGAACACCTCCACCGTATTTATTTTCCCCAAATTTTAGGCATTGCTTGCGTAATCAGTTATCGCAAAAAAAAAAGAAAAAAAAAAACCAGCCCAAGAGAAAGGCTAAGATCACTGGTCATATTAGGACATGGTAAAAATAATGTCGTATTTTCTCTTGTTCACTCGGGTAAACTGCAAAATTCATCATGTTTTTTTTTTTTTTTTTTTTTTTTTTTTTTGCTGTACGCAATGGGAAAAACAAAGCCGGTTTCCCAAAACATTAGTTCTCGCTACCTGCCTGCGTTGACAGCGGTTCGTAAATATTGCGCTCATCTCTACGCTACTTGACCATATTGTTAACCAAGATACTTTGTTGGGCGAGTTGGTACTTATTCATTACTTTGTCTTCGTGTTCGCGCTGTTTAAATAAATAATGAAAATTGACCATATTGTACGCCGTGAAACCACGGGCTTGCAGCGCCACACTTTGTTATTTTTTTTCTTCGTTAGACTTGCGGGCTGAATCTTCCGCCGCGATAGCTCTGTATTTAAAGTTCTCAGCAACTAAGCCGAGAGACCTGAACCACGGCCACTTTTCTATGGAGGCGAAAAAGATGGCGTCCGTGTGCTTTGCGATGCAGAGTGTCGAACCGGACTTTTTTCGGGTTCGGTTCGAGTTCGAGTTCACGATTTTTGGGTTCGGTTTTGGCTCCGGAGACACATTTCGTTCCGGTTCCAACCGGTTAGACCTTGCCCGAACTGGTTTAAACGATTTTGAAAAAAAAATGAAAAAAAAAAGAAAAAAAAATCTTCGGCCGCATTTTTACTCACTTTTTTAAATATTTTTCCAGTATATGGTAAAGCTAAACATTCATATGTAGTAGTCCGTCTGTTGTTCTTGTCGTCAGGTGTGACGGGCTCCACTTGGTTGTACAGGGCCCAACAGAATGTTTAGATTGAATGACTGACGATTAGAGCAGGATGAGGGAAAATGATTATTTTCAATGGCATATAACCAACCAAAGCTGTTACGCGCCGGAAGAAAGTTAAAAAAAAATAAAATAAACGTGTCCTGCTGCGCTTTTCAGGTACACAAGGTTTTACACGAATTTTATTTTAGAGCGAAACTCCTCCTACTACATGTACATCAATGTTTTGTTCGGCTCCCGCTATACGACTTTGAAGTCAGATCAACGTCAAACCAAGCACACTGATCAAGACTGAAGTTATATGTATAATACCATATGGGTGACTATATATTGCACAAAACGCGGACGCATTTACTTTTCGCATTTCTATGGAGGTGAAACGCGAAGGCACCCATGTGTTGTGGTCCGATAGGTACTGAAAAAAGTCCCCTCCGTCACCTTTTGGGTTGAAGTCATTATCGTATTTATTTGCCGGAGAAGCAGATTAATTAATTGCCTTGCTTCTATGGCCGCGACACGATGCAGCCACCGTCTTGTTGCGCCTCAGGGTTGCCTGCATAGGCGCACTATATACCTTCTAAAACCACTCTGATGCTATTGGTATGTTTCGTCGCATAATTTACAACAAGCATGACATCACGTCATGGCTGCTCGCAAATGTTTTATTATGTGCGCCGTAAATTCTGTCAGCTTTTGAAGAGAAAGCTTCATTACGCTATGTGAAGCCATGGTCACCATGCCGAGCATAGGCCACAACTGCGCATGGTCCATCTTTTTCGTCTGCTTTTCTTCTTCTTCTCTTGTCCCATTTGAAAGGCTTCTTCTTCTGTAAATAAAGAGGCTTATCACGTGTAAACATAAGTAATAGAGCTTTCTCTTACACAGTGGGTTTAATCAAGTCTAGAAAATGCTCTCTCGACGGGGACTTGTGTATATGACACAGGAAACGCTACTGTAGCTAGTTAATACAGTTCTGGCGCCGCAAGTTCTCCTCCGAAAATTTCTAAACACTGGAGTTTTTGCTTATTCTGACCACCTTTTCAAACGCGTCGAGCAGACTCCTCTTTCCGTAAGAAACACTTCAAGCTCATCCTCAGCTTGTAAGCTCTTAAAGAGAGATTCTGCTGCCACCTGTAGCGGTACTTGGTCGCCGCCGGCTCTCGTGGTTACCAACTGTTGCTTCGCTCGGCACCTTTCCTTGCTGATCGACGCAATGGAATATCCAAGGTCTAGAAAAAAGCTACACACAACAGATCGCTGCCTGATCGATGCCCAAGAAGGCTCTCGAATGGGACAACTTTCTCTATTAGCGACGCTATTTCGCAGTGCAGCGGCCACCCGTGTTCGGGATCAAGCGATAGTCCGACACCATATATTGGTGCTATGCATGTGGCAATATATTTTCATTTGTTCTTGCCATCGTTTTTAAACGGGACAATTTTTTAATATGGTTGCGATGTTTACGGTATGCAGTGGCACTTTGGAAGTAAGCGAGACAAGCAGCGATAAAATAAAAAAAAAAAATAATTAGGGTAAGTTGCCATCAAATGTGGGTCGGAACCGTACCGCGAAATCGTTCGGAATGGCTCCTCCGATTTGTTCCGGTTCGGGTTCAGCTCCAAGATGTCGAAAAAAATTTGGGTTCGTTTTGGTTCCGGTTCCGGGCGAAAAATCGGGTTTGGCAGCCTGGCGCGAACCTGAAACGGGTTCTAACAAAGCCAAACAAACTTTACAGTTGAATCCGACTTCAATATCAACATTTTCCATGACGGCTAATGCAGTATGCATTTGATGTCCGCGATAATGGACGATCATTGCAGTAGTAGAATTTTGCTTTGTTTTGCATTTATGCCTGCTATTGCGTTGTTTTTTCTGTACCTACTCCGTTAGCTTATATTTTTTGATACGTACATATTTCACCTGGAAGTACGCTTTGGGCCTAAAGATGAAAAAAAAATGTGGAAGTTTATTTCGGTCCTATCTGTACCAGCGCGAGTTTTGTTAACGCGCACGGACCGTGAGTGCGCTTCATGCATAGCGAGATAGGAGGACCATGCGCCGGTGAGCGAGCGCAGTCATGGCGCGGCTGCGGCGCCTAGGTCAAATTTGCGACGCCACAGGCAGTTTCAGTGCGAAGAACAGAGCTCCTATACTAAACAAATGAAACTTGTGCCAAATGGGAAGGTAGTTTACTGTTACATCATCGACATCATAATTGTGGATATAAACTATTCCACAATAAAGGGCTTTTAAATTTAGCGACCAATTTTCCTACGCGTCGGTATTCCGAATTCAAGCGCAGCCTTGGCTGCGTAAGGAATGCATTGAGTTCTCAGCTGACTCACAGACATGGTACGCTTTTACATTTTATGTGTTTTGGGCTTACGTGCTTTCGAGATAAAGCGAGGACTCAATGAGAACAAAAGGTTCATAAGTGGCGCGAGCAAATGGAGACCGAACTCGAAATTGGAGAACAAAAGTTGGCTTTTTCTTGTATCCCCCTTGAAATTACGAAAATCCCCATAGCACGATCAGCCCTAGAGAGCTGGAGCAAATCACCTCATTCAAATAGCCGTAATGAGGCTTCCCTTTGTCTTCGACTTTGTACCAGTCGTCGCACCAGACACATAGTTGCTTTCCTCCTCAGTGCTCATCCATCTTGAAAACAGCTTCTCTTTGCAGTGCAGCGGTTACAATGAAATAATTTTAGTGAGTAGTAATAATTTTATTGACTCGAAAAGAATGACTCGGTCCTGCTTGCCCTAAGCTGACTTGCCTTTCTATTTTGTACCACGCATTGAGCATAAAAGGAAATCGGATATACCCGCACAAGGAAGTAAAAAAAAAAAAAAAGAGAGCGGTGAAAGCAGCAGCAATACAGACAGCAGGGAAAGATGACTAGCCAGGCAAGCTTCGTACAAGGTTCGGCCTTTTGTTTGGACCTCTTCCAGGTCGGCCAAGCCACCCTCGGCACGTCTTTGGAGCGGCAGTGCGAGTGCGGCCCGCTTCTAAAGGCTGCGCGAAAAAAATGCTATAAACGGCAAAATGAATCCAGGCCTTTCAATCCGCCAGCGGCGTATCGATCGATAACGAACTTCTGTGGATGACGGTCCTGACAGGTTCACCCGCTGCGCCTGCTTTGTACACAGAGCGACAAGTAAGTTGGTTAGAAAACTTTCCCCAAGCACATGGATCGAAGAACGCGGCAAAGAACGGGTGACTGCCCGACAAGCGCAGTAAAGACAAAAAAGGAAAACACTGGTATCAGCGATGCCCGACAGGTGTCAGGGAAAGCTTACCGATATCGAATGGCCACGCGGGCGTATACAGAAGGAATGTAGAGCCAGCGGAGCAACCGCTGCCACACGCGCGACCACATTGGGCGACTCTTAGGGCACGGGAGATTTATTGCGAATCAGCAGCACCGCGGGAACGGTAAGAGAAAAGAGAGAGAGAGAGAAAAAAACACAGCGTTAAAAAAGAAAGAATCTTGAGTCGTCGCTTAGCGGCAAAACATCTTTCATTCGCGCCTTGTTGAACCGCTGGCTTTATGCCGACGCCAGGCGACTGTCGCGTGGAGTTGAGGCAGCGTTCAGCGAAACCCATGCCATTTGCACCGCGGGTAAAAACTTGGACATTCGGAATGCCGTTACGGTTGCTGAAGGCCAGGTATTGCTGATTCACAATCAGCTTCGATCAAAGAACTCAACATCCGCTTGCGTGCGTGTAGAGAAAATCATAGTGCTGGAAAAAAATTGAAGCGATTGCAGGGCGCCTATTAGCTTTAATTAAATGGGTAACGCCTCGACAGGTATTCCCAGTGGCGGCTCTCTAACCACTCTTGTTTTCCTGCGGTAAAATGGTGAGCAACCTCAAGAAAAACGAATGAAAGGAAAAGTTTTTTAATAATATAGGTTTGATATCTCACGATTAATAAAGAAAGGGAGAGAGAAAGAGGAAAGGACACGCTACAGAACTTGACTGAGTGCACTGGACCGGTCTATCTCTAGTGCGACAGCTGACCGCAGCACTACGCGGCGACGTTGCCCTGCATTACTTTTCCATTGTTATGAATAGGAAAGGGGCCCAGCTTCGAGACGCTTGCATGGTGGCCCTGCGCGGGCCATTGCGTCGGTCTAGAGGCGGCTTGAACGCAGGAGAAGGTGGCGAAGTCCGCTTAATGGGCATAAATAAAAAAAATTATATGTACACTTAAGCTTCGCCTTAAGAGCACACGCGTTTTCCCCTTTAACAGTGCCTTTTCATTCCGCGAACTTTTACCCGTTGACAGACTGGCGCATAGTTTGCCAAAGTGTTAAACGTCGTTAGTTGGCTTGGCTATTAGGGAAAGGAAGGCGGAGCATCTGTCTCACACGTCGGTGGCCACCTAAACTTACAGTAAACGGCATACAGTTGGAGATGCGTAGGTCATCGGTTCAAATACTAGCAGATGGATGCTTCTTGGGAACTGAAATGGTATGACGTCACCCTGAACACTACACAAAGTACGGTTGCGTCACAGTTTCGATACGAAATCATGTGTTTATTTTTTTGCTACACGTTATTCTCAATTCTGGGTCCCGACAACAGTGGCGCCTTTTCAATCGAATGGAGATGTATGGCCTATCGCGTAATACGTGCGGGAAGAAACGCGACCAATGCGCTATGGAAGTAAGCTGCTTTGTCTGTGGACAGGGAGATATGCAGGTGGCCACAGGGTAAATGAATTTTAAACATTATGCGTTAGTACTGGACTTCCAATTTCAGTGTCGATCATACAATACAACACATGCGTTTTTCTAAACGACCACTTCGAAAAACCGTGCTTCGAAGCATTGGGGTACAAGGCGGCTTTAAGAGTTCTGCAGCGGGGTTATTTTCTAGCACACATTGTAAGGGTTAGCACTGGCTAGCCTGCTCATCAAAGGAAAAAAAAAATCACAGCTTGATTACCGTTGTGCAACGCTTGATTCGGGGATTGCTGGTGGTACAGGTACATAAACTTCCATACATATTCACGTAAAGTATATTTCTGAGCGCTTCATGCTCATGCCACCAACTTCTTTCCCCGACGGTGTGTCCTCTCGTGCATATATCTGAAGTGTAATTCGTGCTGCGCCTAGGTTTCCCCGCTGTAGCAATGCATGCACGATGTAGGGTTATTCTCGAGGCCCCGAGATTAGGGAAATTTGAGATCTCCCCGCTTTCTGGCCACGCCTCAGGGTGAAGTAAGTAATGACATCAAAATACGAAATTTCACCCCCGGCACGTTTTGTAGTTTCACTGCTCTATTCAGTCGCCCTAGGGTTATTACCACTTAGGCGACTCCTCCTGGGCTCCGTAAGCAGCCTACTAAGTACGAATCACGTGGACGCATTGTTGGCGCCTTCTTTCGAAAATCCGTCATTGTTCTTACCAGTGCATTACTTGGGCAAGAACGTTGCAGAAGTGCCTTTAGCGCATTATTTCAAGGGCTTTGTAGTACTTTGTCAGCAACGCGGCGACCACCTGGTAAGCCAGAGGGTTGGGGGGGGGGGGGGGAGGGGCAGGAGGTGTTCGGCACTTATCGCACCCTACTAATTTCACTGGTGATGTAGCCTCCCCTCGCTGGCAAGTGGCCTGGAAGACAGCGCGCGCGATTTCAGTGGAGCAGCTGCTCTGATTGCTTGCCTTGAGCGGTCGTATACGAATTACGGTACCTGTGCACAACGGTGGCGGAGAAGAGGTGAATACTCTTCTGCTCCTTCACAGCTAGTTGCAGCTTCTTTTGTTTTGAGCAAAAACTACGCTCGAACATATGCACCTTGCGTTTGTACGAAACAGTTATAGCAAGGGTAAATCGGCTACTTAGATTTGAGAAGTATATGCATGCATCTGTTAATTTCAGCTCGGGAGTTTCAAGTGTCATATAAATACCGACAGGTGCTAATCATTCTATACTCTTTTTTCTTTATTCGCCATTTTAGATGCAAGGTAGGAAGCTTGTCTCTAGTGCATTTGAATAGATTTTAGTGCGTGGCAGAGGGAAAAATTATGGGGGACACTTAACCTCCGTCTTTAAGGGTATGGCGCGGTGGCGTAGGTTACCCCCCCCCCCCCCCCCCACCCCCATATATAAAGTCCCGCTTTGCTTTAACAAGCCGAATGAATTTCTCTGCATGGCCTATAGGGGTAACGTGAATGCGAGTCTGCAAGGCTGACTCCGAAATCACCCTCCCACGTGAAAAGAGAGGCCCGAGTTGGCAGTTCCAGCCAAACGTATTCTCACCTAACCCTACGTCCAATTAGTGCTCGGCAATGTGAGCTGCCAGATACCGCGTGCCAGAGCCATGCCCGAGATATTTCGCACACAACTAAACGGCGCTGCCGTCATCGGATTTTTGGTGAACGGAGACTTTAACGCTATTGCGTTGTTAAAGTTACTGAATTATAATTACAGCCTTACTGCATTCATCGTTTATGATTTGTGGCTGAGTACTAGCTTGGTTTTGAACATGTGTTAATACATTCGAGCTTTAACGCAGACTGAGGTTTCAAAATTGCCCAAACTAAAACAAGATATTTGATAATTCAGCTCAATTGAAACCATCGCGAACTGAGGTCCCAGCTCTCTTCGAGGTGCCTGTCTTTGTGTAGTATTTCTTCCGGCAGCAAATTTATTCTAGAAATCGACTATGCTGTAGCCTTAAGATATATGTCCTAATCATAAAATGAAGCACGCCCAGAGCAAAGGTGTCCGACTAAGCTACTTTAAACGATGCGGAGTTCAATGTATACCTGAATTAACCTTCATTGTTCAGTGCTTTAACGTGATAACGTTAATAGCCCCGTTCAATAGAAAATCCGGTGTCGCTGTCGTGAATGAAAAATTGCGAGCATGGCGCTGGCAGGAGATAGCTGGCAGCTGACATGGCCGAGCATTGACTCTTCGATGTGTTGTGCGACTTAACGAGACCGCATGATATCAGAAAGTTGAGAGGAGCTGCCAATTCAAGTTGCTCATTTGAGTTGGGAAGGTAAAATAAGAATAAACCTTCCAACGCCCTTGGATGCCAAGTCAAGGACTCTATCCCTAGGCTAAAGCGGGACGTTATATGTCAAGTGGTAGCCTGCGCTATCGCGCCACGCGATTGAAGGCGGAGCTTAGGTGTTCCCACACAATGTTTTCCTGTTTATGACGAGCCTCTGAAAACCTTAGTGTGTGGGAAATTGTGAATCGTTTTATTTTATAAAACTTTATGACTAATAAATGGTGACGTTTCGGTTCCACGTCTATGCACCTTTCAAACACTTGACCGAGCCAACATACATAGTTTTTCCTCTTTTTCCAGTTTTCCTATCTCACGCAAGACTACCTTGTTGATTCTATGCATGTGTCTTGTTCGATTTAGCAAGGAACCTTTATTCGAGTGTATGTTCGGTCTACATGTCCTACATAGCCCAGCCCATGATGCCGGAAAGATGCAAACTTTCCTTAAAGGTCAACTCTGGTGGTTTTTCCATCATTCTGTGTTTTTGGTTGAATTACATTCCTCGGCACGTCCTGACTCCAACGCAAAAAACCGTTTTTTGAAATTCCATTTAGAAGTATTTTTAAAAAGAAAAAAACTGAAAATCGAAACCGAAACTGCTTTCCCGGCCAGAAACGACGTCCCAGGTGACGAAATGGTGACGTCACACTCAGTATTAGAGAAACACTCGTACGTGCGTTGGATGGTGAAAATAAAGTATGGAAATCATGAAGCATTGCATAAAATGTCTGAGGTAGTTCAATATAAGCCTCACAATTTCATAATCATGCGGGAAGTGGACAGTAACGCCGGTATACTGCTTGTGACGTCAGAAACTCAGTGTTGCCGGCAGAAATAGTCTCAAATTAAGCCATGAAAACAGCATATTGTAAAGTCGTGTTGCGCGCGAACGGATCATCGTACGGCGCCCAAATTTTGTAGAATGCGTCAGGACGGACAAGAGAATCTACAGTAAAATTTTTATTAGAATATTCGAATGTCAAAAAACCCCCGGAGTTGCCCTTTAATATCAGCTTGCTCGGCCCGCAGCCTTAGAAACTTAGCAAGCCACTGCATTTGCTCAGCCTTGTCAACAAGGACATCGGGGCGTCATCACCGAGAACATGACCAGACCGGTGCATCACTCTTTCCCAGCAAGAGGCCTCACGGCTACGGATGGGCGACAAAGGGTCAGATAATGAATCTGCGCGCACAGGCTTGAGTAAAGGGCGAGTGGAAACCACGTGAGTCGGCTAAGATCGACGCTCGAAGTTACACTTGCTGGCCCCCTTTATCGCCCATGCGCAGTCCTCACGTAGGCTGCTGGGGTGCGCTGTCCTTGTCAAGTTCTCTGTGGTGACGGTCGGAGACGCTACTTAGACAGCCGATCGATCACACTAAGTTAGTAGCTTCCCGTTTACCTGTCTGTGCCAATGCCTCTCGGGACTTTGCTGGTCCTGCAGAGGCTTAGCAGGTAGCTGACTAGAGTTCAGACACTGTGTGAATGAGGCCCCGCTGTAATCACTGTATAACTCGTCACACAAACAGCGCAGGAAAATATTTTAAATACTGAAAATCAGGCTAAACCTATACGCCTGTCACATTGTCATTCGCCGCCACCATGAAACTCTTGAGATGATCACGGGTGCTCTCACAATTCACGAGTGCAGACCGAGTTCAGCTGTTAGTCAAATCCATAACTCACGCCCCGCATGGTGCGTGGGATGTAAGTCTTGTGCGCGTACTATGCATGCTACGCTCGTGCCACACCCAAAAACCCAATTGGGCAGGATAGCAGAGGCGTGCTGATAATTATTAGTAAATTGTACAACCGAAATTTAACAGGCACAACGGGCATCAACGTCGACCACCATTGTCAAAAACGCATAAAGCGTCGCCTGACGCACGTTTCTTATCTGAGAGTGTGACCGCATAACTGCCTTGTAAACTAAATTTAACCGTGTAACGCGCACGCGCACACACACACAAACACACACACACACACACACACACACACACACACACACACACACACACACACACACACACACACACACACACACACACACACACACACACACACACACACACACACACACACACACACACACACACACACACACACACACACACACACACACACACACACACACACACACACACACACACACACACACACACACACACACACACACACACACACACACACACACACACACACACACACACAATGGGTAGAAACATATAAGACTGCTTAGGCGTGACAATATGAAAATATTACTTCGTCACAGCCAAATTTTGCATTCGAATGTGTCCTCTCAGATGCTACATGCACTGCCGAATAGGTTTTGAATGAATTTGTTGTGGAAATGGTTTGTTACCGCCTTTTATGAAGTCTATAGCTAGTTCTCTTGTTTCTGCTTGCTGTTGCTGTCCATGACTTGCTGTCTCTGCTTCGCGTTGTCTCAATTCATCGTTCTCTTCAAGTTTACTGCGTATCGCCTCGGCCTGTCATTGGCGCATCTATACGAGCTGACGATTTTGCCGCGTCGCGTCGGCCTCTCGTAGTCGAAGCTCTTCGTTGGCATGACAGCAAGACGTTGAAGACTCCGACCAGTACGGCGCTTGGACGGTAGAGCACACACCTTTTTCTCCGCACCAAGCCAAGTCCTTTTCCCGCAGCGTACTTTACCATTTTGTCGGTGTGCCTCCTCACTGCCTGCGTGCTTAGTTCGCAGACGCAGCCTATAGCCTTGTTTCCATGGGCCCGACAGCGGAGGATCGAGTTGGGGGGCTGAGTTTATTGGACTGAACCTTACTGGGTTTACATGAACCCGACCCTACGAGCGCAGAACCGGCGGTACCTCGCGTCGAGGTGAAAAACTAGCAGGCGGCACCCGATTCCGTTTTTTCCCCCGCGCATCCCTAACATTTTCCGTACTGTTCTCTCCCACTGTGCCCCGACTCAACCCGACAGCGTTTACATGTTTCCTGCAGCGGGGTCGAGTCCATTCAACCCACCCACTGCGCGGGAGTTGACTGGACTCGACCGTTCGTTTTCTCGACCCGACCCGACGGGGTTTACATGAACCCGGTAGCCGGTTTTCAACCTGATAACTCGACTCAACCCTCTCCTGTCGGGTCTATGTAAACGCCGCTTATGTGGATGGTGGATGGTCCGCTTTCCACGTGTGCAGCGACACGTGAATGCGAGGAAGAACGCAAAGGCACGCGCCTAGAGATTTCCCTTGGCGCGAGCTCCGTACGATAACCTGGCACTCTCACTACTCCCTTCGCACCTATCCTTCCATTAACCGCATGTCTCCGTTTCCACGTAGATCCGCTGGCTTCGCATTGCTGCTAGTAGGATTTCGGTACCATGAGCGGCTTCAACAAAAGACAGCGGCTTTTTTAACCACTGGAACTGGTAAAGCCTTCGTCACGTCATTTAAAGGATCTGAGAAGGCGTTAGCCACAGAGCACGCGGACGACAAAGCGATGCTGTGCAAATACGCGCTATTCTGCAACGACCCATGTCAGAGCTGTAAGTGTGCATGGTCGCCCTATCATTGCTGAGGAAAATAAGCGAGAGAGAGCATTACTGGCCTCCTTGGAATGTTTCTGTACGGCAACTCCGATGGGTGGCGCTGTCGTTATGTTAGGTCTTCAGTTTTTCGCCACCGCCATTCACTTGCGCAAATGGATTCCATTGTGCGAACCTTTGGCAAGTACGCACCACATGAAAACGCGTTCAGAGATAATTCATACGGGGCGACCATTTGGTTCACTCCTCTGTATCCGCTGATAATAAAGTTTCGCCGCCACCACTACTGAACTTCACCTCCGTGCGCAGTTTCAGCGTGAGCGAGCGTGATGGTATCGTCAAGAAGAGTTTTTTCGGTCGAACTTGTATAATTTCCTAGAGCTAAGAACTAGGATGCCATTGCACCACGAAGGAGACTGTGATACGCAGTGCACTTATCGCATCTATTATGCTGCGGCGATCCTTTTTCAAAGATTTCGGCCGCGATCCCGTCGGAGAAAGCGGTGCAAATGGAAATACCGGGAAGCTTCCCGTTAAAAGCGCGGCCAATTAGGCGCTTTCGACTGCGGTGCCGCGCCTCCTCACCACTGTCGACACTAGCATCAGGCCACCTGGCAACAGACTACGGTGACAGGAGTGGTGACAGGAGAGCTATGAGCTCGAGTGAGCGTGCCAGCTCGCGTAGTTGTGCATCATTTGTTGCAGAAGTGTAGTCTCCTATCTCTTTGTAAATACGTTCGTGCATTATATCCTAGCCAGTTATACTTAGTGGCACGGGCAGAAGCATATTATGTTTTATTATTTTTGGGCAGCCTAACCATAACATATGCTACTGTTATAAATTACTTTATTTTGCTGCTTCGAGTTCGTCGTCCTTCATCTCTGCGGGAGAACTACATGTCGCTCGTCAAATATCGACGGGCACTTCGTAGAGTCGAGGTGGAGAAGAAAAGAAAAAAAAAATAAGACCATAACGAGCCTATTTTACTACATCTCGAAAGGAGCGAACAGAGGAAGTCTGCATCAGTCGCCCAAAGTCTTCTCGAGCGAAGGCAGCCAACGGCAACTAGGGTGCCTCGATGCCAGCGCCGCTGTTCGACTCTCACTGCACGAGGTTCTCGCGAGTTTGAAACGTTCGTCTGCTGCTTTAGTCGACTCTGTACTTAATCTACCTTGAACCTCAGCTAGCATTCGCCTCATGCTTCGCTCCTCATCCCTGCTTGTGTGCACTCGGATCTAAGAAAAGTTAATGACATAAATAAGCTGTTTCCAATATTACATCTTATTTTTATTTTATTCGAATGGAAAGAAAGCGCTGGCGCAAGAAGGCACCGCGCATGAATTGTTAGCCTTCTAGTGTGGATAGAAAGATAGCACTCGAACTAGGAGAAACACCCTGGAGGTGCCCGAGACAAGCGTGGCAGGCGGCTTCTGCTGGGTGAGTAGGCAGATTGTGTGTAAGTCATGATAGTGCGAGTTTTAGCGTTTCGTTGGTGACAATCAGAGGCGTTTGTGTGGTATACTATGTCTGGAACGAGGAAACGGCGCGCGCTGTGTGCGCTCGTGTTGGTATCCGGGACTTTATGCCACTTTTTTTTTTATACCTCTTTCACGCATTCTGCACTATCTTCGTTTAGTTAATGCCATCGCGCAAACTCGGGTAAAATATGGGCGAGAGTAGAACTCGGCGCATCATGCATAGCGCCCTCGATTCATAAAAAAGAGGTACACAGGGAATGTTGTCGCTAAGAAACCTCGGTTCTCCTTTTCCACTAACGTCACTTGCAAGCTTTCACGTTGAAGCAACAATTTTTAACGTGCGCGACATTTCTGTCCGGCTATTATTGGCGTCTCGTAGCGTATTTACGCGTTCTTGCGATTATTGCGCCGTGCGTCTGTGACCAGTGCATCCTGTGACTGAGGCTTACGGCACATGTGCTATGTTCTGACTGTTGTACTCCGCCTCGATCGCGTTTTGCGGGCACTGTTCGGGCAGCGTTGGTGTCAATGTCTCTAAAGCGCCGGGATCTATGGCCCTCCAGAATTCGTTTTAAAGCCCTAAAAGGACTATGAAATGCCTAAAATGAGCTAAAGCAAATCGGCCGAGAGGTAGGTACTGCCTCCGGAGCCAATTAATCACGATAATTTTTCATCTAGCTTCATTAACGTCAGAGATATCGGCGATTAAAAATGGCGCTCCACCTCTCCCCCCTCAACTTTGCACTCCGAGACATCAGAAAAGAAAAAAAAAAAAAAACAAAGAAAACAGCTCGGGAATTCCGACCCGCCCATGAAGCGTCATCGGGTAACGCTCGCTTCGCAGACTTCCGGTTGTCGCGCCTGTTATTCCGACCCTTACGAAAATGGGTTTTTGAGTTCCTGGTTTGGTCTTATTGTTTTCTTAATGAGTACAAAGGAACTCAACAGACATTCAATCCTTCTGTGTTTTAGCAACAACCTTAAACCAGATTTTCAGCTGACATTTCACATTATTTTTTCTTGTTTTGGAAATCAAAGTTATTTTTTTTGTGAACTGCTAATGTGTAAGCACAGAATGTGAAAAGTCAACGGAAAGTATGATGTGTATTTTCTCGGTCATTGCGACCACTCATTGAGAGGACACGGTGTCTTTCAACTTAAAACACAGTGCAATCTGAGCAGTTCAGTATAGAAAGAAATTATTATCAACCATCACTACATGTGCGTTACTATTACTGCTTGATGATTTTGGAGGACGTATACATAATTAATGACGAACAACATATTTTTAAAAGAGTTTAATGAATGCTACATGCCCTTGCATTACTACCAGACAGGAAAGGTGGCCTGAAATGACTCAAAACTAAGCAATAAATTGATCATTTGGCAGGAATGTGCGTTGAATTTCCTTTCCCATATGCTATGTTTACAAAGTAATCACTCAAAAGGAGACAAGGAAGAGAGTAGTTTACCGAGCGATGGGCCCATGAGAGAAAAAAAAAACATACAGAGCTTGTAATGCATGATATTTTGCGTGTTTCTTAAGCTTTCGAGCTCCTTCTTGCTCTGCGTATAGATTAGCCGAGCCCTGAGTCATCGTATCGCTTCACGAAATGTTTAGATACAAATAAGATTTAGTTACCAGTAAAATAGTGTTGTTGCTGCTGCGCTTGCCGGTATTGAAGCTTGGTCGCACTTTTTTTCCTTGAAGGTTCGTGCTACAGCTCCATGTTCAGCTAAAATTACGCCCAAGGTAGCAACCACCGAAGAGCCAGCGCTGATAAATTTGCCAGCGATGCCAAACTCGACATGTTAAAATGACTCCAGTGGACAAAATAGTGCGCATAGGCATCCAGAACATTAGATGCAAGTTCTAATGGTCAAGAAGTTGTAATTGTTAGAGCAGCCGCAAGGGCCTGTACACTTCGAAACATGCTTCGAAACATGAAGGCCCAATCTTATGAATGCAATCCAGACATAAGAAGCAGATATGTTTCCAACGTTACCAGTTCCCCGAGTGGCCGAGTGGTTAGCGTAGATAGCTACGAAGTAAGAGGTACCGAGTACGAATCGCACCAGAGATGCAGAGTCTTTTTTTTCGCTTAGTTTTATTTTTTTTTTTATTTTTTAGCTTTCTTTAATGTAGTTGAGGTGCTTCGCTATGTTTTAGCTTTTTCTTTTTATCCAAAAGTGAAAACCATCAGGCGCTCATTGGTCAACACTCATGAACAACACACAAGAAATGCACACATTAGGTACCAACCAGAAACACGGTGGCCAACTTTCTTATGAAACTCATCAAAAATGCATCAAGAAAAGGTTTAGAAATGTTAATGTGCATGATGAGAAATGTAATCAACATTTAATTAGAAACTCACTAAGCTTTTCTGGTCAGGGGAGCGTCGCCCACGCATTCATCAGTCTCTGCCCTTCCTTTCCAGTCTGCGTTTGCATAGCTTTCAACCTTGTCTCGTGTCTTCCTCGGCCGCCGATTTTTTTTATTTCTTGACCTCTCGGAATTGTGTGCGACAGCAGCCCGAACGACCCGGGTCGTTCGCGAGCGTATGCCTGCAGGTGGCCAGGCTGCTGTCGACACACACCAGCGGCCGCCCCAGAGGAGCTCTTTCCTTCATGTCCCTGTCGCGTTCAGCGCAATTTAGCGTGCACTCCTACCGAGTACGGCTTACTACAAGACCCTTTTTCTCTCTCGCAGTGCCGGGGTCAGTCTCTGGTGTCAGTAGGTTTGGTACAGTCTTCTGCGGTTTGACCAAAGGCAGCCGATGTCCTCGCGGAATTGACGCAATAGAATCGACTCTGCATAGATGCTGGCAAACGAGCGTGCGAGTTGCGCGCGTGAAAACATGTCGTAGTCATTTTTAGCCAGGACCGCTTTCACGATGGTCGGCAAGAGGCATCTTCTGGTGCATAACGAGTGGAATATGTATACACGTATCATCAGCGAGACAAAGTTTGTACATTGGGTTACAGGTGAGCACGAATTATTCGTCCGCGAATCTTAAGGATTAATAATAGCAAAGAAGGTAGTGTAGTATGCTTTTTTTCTTTTTGATGTCCTTTCTAACATCGTTTAGGAAGTGCTAAAGCGTAACGTGCACGCGTGTTTGATCTCATGTGTACGCATCGTCTGAGCCAGGATCGACGGCGCAAAACATCGGCAAAACAGCTCGGCACTTGCAGTTCGGCAGTGCAAGTTGTCACCGATTTCCGCAGTTATACAGGCAAGAATCGCGCACAGGAGCACGCGAGCGGCTATGCCAGAGAGGCAGAGAAGCCATCTATTCCAAAACGCCGTACGCCGTGGCTTCGATGCCAATCAACGAATGCCTAGAGACTTCACTTCACTTCACTTTATTACCTTAAAGACCCCACATTGGGGGTATTACATAAGACGACCAGGGAGCAGCGCGCGACCGTCGGCTGCAGCGCTCGCGGACAGCATCTCTGCGGTAACCTGGCCGCATCCGGTGCTGCACTTGACCGGTGCGAATTTGTGTACTCTCGCGATGAAGCTTAGCTAAAGGCAGATGTTTTTTGACGCACGTTCGATTTAGTTGTCAACACGCCGGACAAATGGTCGATGCTACAAAGAAAAGACTGGACTGCAGTACGTTGTTGCTGCGCCTTCGGCTTATACACGAAGGTTGATGCTGCCTATGTGCTGCTCCTGAAATATTGTGAAGACAATATGATATGAAGCAGAATTGTACAATCGTTACGGTGTTGAATCGGACCAGCTCGTGCTTTTTTCTCACTCTGGCGCCGACGAGCACTTTCAGTCAGAGGCAACCTCCTTCTCGGTTAACATCGCGAACCGAAGCGTACTCAGAGGTTCACGCATGCATCATGCAGCACTCGAGCAAACAACTTTCGCAGCTACCGGAAGTGTGTCCGTGACGTAGTGGCCGCCGCGGCTGTAGCCACTGGCAGCCTATCGTGGCCTGTCACCCTCGGTAGTTGTGACGCAGGTACTTACGGCAGAACAGTTCCAAATCTCACCGCCACGCGACAACCGAGCAGCCCGCGAATTTAAAAAACAAAAACAAACGCTAGTTTAAAAATTGTTAATAAATCGCTGCCTTTGTTCCAAGGTGTTACACTTTGGAGGACCGCTCGGAAGCATTCGTTCTACACATTAAAAATGTTTATCAGTGGCCTTTGTAGCCATTTCATACAACCTTTAAGTAGTTATAGGACGCATTATTCCCCAGTCACGTGTAGCTGACACCAAGAACGCTCGTAGCTGTTTGCAAGCATCAGGGCAATTTCGTGGGAGTAATTCGTGCCTCAATCATGCTGCCCATTTCTTTGCCCTCGGGTGGAATGTGTGATAGTTCATATAGACCAACACAGTGTTTATAAATACGTTGTAGCTACTATAGGAATAGACGGAAAGGAAATATTTCGAAGTGATTTTTATTTCATAGTGCCTCTATGGTATCATCTCCTCAAGCCGTGATAAAGTATGAAACGTCATTTTAAAGGCGCAGTATATTTTGTAAATATCACGAAACGTACGATGTTACGAGGGTATGAGCCGGCACCAGGACTCACAAAACGCATGTAAAACTTTCTGAAATGTTTTCTCATTCCACAGGGCACCAATAGAGGCAGCCGGTCGTAAATATTGACGAGTGTGTGGTTTAAGGAACAGTGTAACAAATTATTCTGCGTCATTCCGAAGATAAATTCTTTAAAACGTACGGCCGACAAATTGTGCATCAAATCCGGACGTACACGTACTCCTGAAACGCTCGCTGCCCGCTTTGTCTTCTTCGAAACATGCAGAATCCGCACGCGGGCCACAAGCGGCTGTATGTGGCCCGGCATGCTCCTGCATGCTCTAAATCTGCTTGCCAATGCTGCAGTTCAGTTTCTAGAACCTAGACAACACACCTTCAAAGATTCAGTTCTCAAACACCACGGCGAGCGCGCGAAAAAGAAGTATACCCATTGTTGCAGACGACTGTGCAAACAATACCAATGGCCAGCTCTCGACGTCCGCGAACGCTAGTTTCTATAAACATGGTATTGTTTGCTGCTCTGCGCGGTTGGTTTATTGTGCTGTCTGTGAATCTGTCTTCAGTGTAAACGTTTGTATCGTTTCAACGGCACTATTTGCGGAGGAATGTACCGTGTGCGACTGCATGCCAAGAGCTTGCGCCTTTCGAAGTTCCGAGCGAATAATGAGCCTTTTCAAAGTTTGGATTCACAACACGCATTTATTGTCGCGTTTTAAAATAATTATCTGCGGAAGGACGTATTGTACCTCGTCACGCTTTTCTTCAAAACACTCGAAAACCTTTAACCACTGGCCGTCTCCACTGGTGGCCACGCGAAACGAGAAAAATGTTTAAGGAAATTTCGTCTACACCTGTTCTTATAGGTCGCGCTCCCGAACCGTACTAGCCTACGTTCAAAAATGTTCAAACAATACTCCGCCCTAGCAATGACGCCTCATACTTTCACAATTTGTTCTAGGATGTCTATGGCTTCTATGTGTCAAAGGTAGAAGTCATACTCCAGCTCAGAAATAAAAATAAAAAATGCTTTGAAAACTTTTCATCCCATTGACGCTAAGCCTACTTTTGACTGAAAATAATGCAAAAAAATAAACTTTGTTTCGCAATACAAAATGTCCTAACAATGAATATTGTGAGTTTAAATTACAAAAAGTCGAGCTAAACAGCATATAAGTGTAAAATTTGTCGAAAATAAGTGAGGGCTCTCTCTCTCCTATTAGCTACGTGTTGAGCAGCACGGAAACGAATATTTCGCACATGATACAAATTACGTTTGAGCGGCATTTCGGAAAACAGAAACCTTTTATTCGCGTCGCCTGCTTTTGCGCCTTCGCTACTATGGCTTTGCGCTCGACGCTCGCGCCTGGAGATGATGATGAGAAGGAGGAGCCATCTTAGTAACGCCACTGTGTATTAGCGAAAAAATGCGACTGTACTATGACCGCGGGGGTACCGAGCCCTCGTTTTGCGAGCCGAAGACGAAAACGCCGGCGAAAATTTAGCCAAGCCCGGCTGAGCCAGGGAGTGTTCTGTGAACGTGTTACGCACTTTGTTTTGTTCACGTTTTGTTGATGCGTGCGCTACTTACTTTGCCGAGCACTCACAGCGAGCAAGCCATGCCTCCCAGTAAGGAAAATATTCCATTCATTGGCGCATCCACAAGAATGCATTTCGATGTAGTCTCTGGTATATTGCTTTTTCATGAAGTAATCGAATTAAGACCGAGAGCACTGCACAATCTGCATCGGAGGAATGCAAAAGCATTGATGCTTCCTCGTCAATCGTTGCCTCTTTTTGCGTCGCTTCACCCCTCTTTGCCTCCATTTGCCTCTCTTCTTTTTTCTCTCCTTATCTCTCTTCATTCTATTTCTCACTCTGTTTCCGGTGTTCTGTGTTACCTTCGCCGCACCGTTACACCTTAACACGTCCACGCAGTACACAATTAAGCACCGCGTCAGCCGACGCCAGCGATGAGAGGCGACTGGCGTAGGGGGAGGAGGGGGCGCCACCGAACGCCATGACGTCACGCGTTGCCAGGATGCGACGTGACGCGACGGTAGCGATCAACGATTGAGCTCCTTCCTGGCGTAGAAAGGGGCGCCTCAGGGCGGTGATGACATCACAAGTGCTAGGCTGCGTCATGAAGTCACCGGTGGCAGTCCCCACGGCAACCGCATCGTTGTGACGTCGTTGCATATGCGAATTCATTTTGCGCATTTGTTTGGTCATTCTCGCTCTTTTAAGCCCTAATTATAATTGTATTTCATTAATTAACACTCATGATACATTTTTGATCTCTACCACGCATTTATTTGTCTCCATAAGCCAGAAATACACCCAGTTCCTGTTGGCGTGACGTCAAATCCCTCGGACTTCGACATTAGTCGAATGGCTATTTCGACGTTTGATTGATGTTATTTGACATTTTGGCTTAATTACCTAATCATTTTATTTACATAATTTGTTTGGTTTAGTACTCTCGCACCATCCTCATTCGAGAACAACCACTCACTTGATCCTAACTCTTACGAGAACGACACGAGACTCTACGAACGTTCCGTACACACGTCCTTGCCGACATAGCATATGATGCTTTCACATTAATAGGACCATTTTAGGAACCTGTCAAGTGGGCTCAGGTGGCCGCTAACCTGAATTTAATCCTACGGTCCGATATCACGCCACATAGCGTAAAAAATTTGATCTGCTGTTGGCCTTATTTGAAAGCCAAGCCCATCTCAATTAGATACGGTAAATAATAAATTTAGTTGTACCGTATGTGAGGCCCAATCGCCACCAGCTGGTCACTGCTCGCGCGAACAGCAGCAGCGAAATTCTGCGGCCCAAAGAACGGCCGAGGCGATGAGAAGCCTACGCATACAAAGACGCAGGTGAGAACCCCTTGTGTGAAGGAAAAATAAATTTTCGGTTTCTATACTTTTTGTTTCGCTTGAATTGCAGTAGTGCATTTTGACGTAGGATTTAGTTACCGTGTCGGTGACTTCTGTACGCATTGCACAACTGTCTTATTTCCGTCTATCAACAACATGCTCTCCCTCACAAGTTAAAGCTGCTGCGATCACTGCGAATTTTGGCAGTAGTAGATTTGCGTCTTGCCAAAAACACACAACAAGCAAACAAACTTGCCACTTTGGTCATACTCGAGTCATTAACACCACTTTGCATGTAGTTGTTCCTAACAAGCTTTTCATGTGCGTATTTAGAGTTGTTAGACATGGCAGAACCAAGTACAACAGGAAACAACTAATAGCGAAGAGCTGCACTAATAGACTGTCTAACTCAGATGGCCCATACTAATGTATGTTGAAATTTATGCTTTATAAATAACATAACTGAGCTATTTATAAGTAGATCTTATTAATAAAAATGAGGCTGTAGTTGTTTCGCTTTTGTCACAAGCCCTATTAATTGCAACTATTTCATCCTTGCACCAGGCACCTGGGGTTGTTGACAGTTTTCAACGGCACATAAAAAAATCTAAACATTTGGAAACCCAGAATGCATATGTGCTTAGGAAACATACATGCATGACGCACATATTTTGCCCAAGGCTCCTAACAGAATCAAACTGACCAGGCCCATTCCAACCGCTGAGTTAGTCAGTCATAAATGCTTATTATCAGTAATAGGAGCGACACATTCTGTCGGCAGCAATGAGATCGCTTTCAGTTTATGTGGAAGGCGACTTCCTCGGCTCTTGCTGTGACCCAGACTTGTTGTTTAAGACCAGAGCTAATCAGCAGAGTCTGCCAATTTCGCATGCGAGTCTACAAGCTTCTGGAGTTCCTCGGGTGATGGGTGCGCGGCTAGAAACAGCTGTTTCCTATTTCAGCCATTAGTGCTGTATCTCTCTGAACTTTGTAATGTCATCGATCCACCAAGCTGTAGACCATATCAATGTTTTCATTCCTTGCAAAGCACTTTGTTTCCCTAACAGAGCATTAATAATTCCCTCTCTGGCTTCATGCCCTGCCCAAATCAATTTACTTTGAATTCTGCTGAGGCATTATAAGCCACAGTTCATTCTATAATGTGCACGGAAGTATGTCTCAAACGATGTTGTTGCTATCATCTTCCTTTCAATAGCTTGCTATGTTGTCCGAAATCTAATTAGGTGTTAATGTTAACCTTCATCTCAGCCTCAGATATGAACATTGTCAGGATGCATCATGTTTATGCTTTCTTGTGATAGAGTACACTGTTCCTCATAAACTTGGCAGTGCCTGCAAAATGTTTTGTAACCAGTTCTCATATTTTTTGCAGCATGGATCTGCAAGCACTGGTTTGCTCTTCAATATGTACTCTGCCTAAATTGGGTTAAATCTCGGAACCTCAAATTGAATTCCCTTATATGTCACTTGCATTGACTAACACTTTCTGGTAAGTGATGTCTCTCTAAAGAGTTTAGCTGTACCTCAACTACCATGCACTACTCATTTCATGACTCCACACAGCCACAATATTCAATTGCACACTCTATATGTTTGGGTGTGAAGCACTGCTTCATGTTTCTCATGACACAATGCCCACTGAAAGGCAATTCTATAAATTACCCACAAAAGCACAGCTTGTGCAGATATCCAATAGACCGAATCTTGTACAGCTATGCAAGCATAGAAGCCAAGTCAGCGTGCATATCAACACTTTAGATATGTGGCTTTCAACAATAACAGGTCGCCTAGCAAAGGAGCACAAATCAAATCGATAACTGAGTACACATGTGACTATGTTGGGCTTTATTGAGCGGAAGCAGCACAGGCTGTTTTGCGCAGAAGGCAAGGTTGGAGAAGTCTGACTACTGTGCTGACAGGCTGTGAGTTTTGGATGCGCTTATTTGACATTTCCTCTTTTAGACACATAAAAAACAACTTACACAACGCCTACTATCTCATTACTCTCCTAAGAGTAATGGAAAGGTACGCTCTTACCATGAAATGCTGTTAAATGCCTTTTTTGGTGACCATTTCATCATGTTATTAGAAAAACGTTTTTCATTTTTCACAAGTACTAATTTATGCGCAAGATATGCAAGACCAATGTGAAGGTGGCCTGAGATTTCAGTGAAACATTATTGCTACTGACACAGCTTCTATTTTTGAAGCATCCTCTCTATTAGAAACAATTTTTGCTGATTTATTTATTCCATATAAACTACCGTTATCTTGTTATTTAACTCTATGTCAACATCAAGCAAAATGCATATTTTTTCTACATTGTCAAGAGGAAACATGCATTTTGCTTGATGTTGACATAGACTTAAATAACAAGATAACGGCAGTTTATATGGAATAAATAAATCAGCAAAAATTGTTTCTAATAGAAAGGATGCTTCAAAAATGAAAGCTGTGTCAGTAGCAATAATGTTTCACTGAAATCACAGGCCACCTTCACATTGGTCTTGCATATCTTGCGCATAAATTAGTACTTGTGAAAAATGAAAAGCGTTCTTCTAACACGTGTGCTGTGAGATGTCGCCGCACGTTAAAGATCCCCAGGTGGCCGAAATTACTCCGTAGCCCTCCACTACGGCTCCCCTTTCTCTCTTTCCACTTTCACTCGCACCTTCATCCCTTCCCTTACGGCGCGGTTCAGATATCCACAAAGCAAGTGTGACAGATACTGCGCCTTTCCCTTCCTGTGAACCAACCAACCAAACTCTACATTGTTACCAAATATGTAGATATATGACTGGGACCCATCACAATTATATTTGTCCGATTGTTGTGGCTGTTGCATATTGCAAGAGGAAAGTATAAAACAGTTGCATCTTACCTCTACTTACCTATGGGGTTTCAACGTGGAGGCTAACCAAGAGAGTTCTACTTAAGTTGAGGACAATCCAGATGGCTATGGAACGAAAAATGGTAGGGGTAACGAGATAGGAAGCGTGCAGAGTGGGTCAGAGAAATAACTCAAGTTACCGACATTCTGGTGGAAATTAAGAAGAAGAAATGGGCATGGGCAGGACATGTAGTGCGAAGAGGGGATAACCGATGGTCGCTTAGGGTAACCAACTGGATTCCAAGGGAAGGAAAGCGTAGCAGGGGGCGGCAGAAAGTTAGGTGGGAGGATGAGAATTTCGCAGGGGTCAAGTGGATGCAGCTAGCACAGAACCGAGTTAATTGGAGAAATATGGGAGAGGCCTTCGCCCTGCAGTGGGTATAGTCAGGCTGATAATGATGATGATGTGGTTGTTGCTATATGCTGTATAGTATATCCAATTAATTGTTATACTGCTTTTAAAGCATGGGGTATTTAAATATGTTTAGGGTGCTGCTGTGGTTTCATTAAAGATAGTGCAACATCAGGAGTCAAAATTGACATGCTCTGTGGTAACAGTGCTTCCTCCCACTTATCTTGTAGCGGTTTTCCGGGCTGGTTTAGTTTGGTTTGTGGGGTTTAACGTCCCAAAGCGACTCAGGCTATGAGAGACGCCGTAGTGGAGGACTCCGGAAATTTCGACCACCCGGGGATCTGTAACGTGCACTGACATCGCACAACACACGGGCCCCCAGCTTTCCGCCTCCAGCAAAAAGCGGCCGCCGAGGCCGGGATTCGATTCCGCATCCTTAGGAACAGTAGTCGATCGCCTAACTACATCGCCACCCCGGTGGGCCGGTTTTCCGGGCGATTGCATCAGCTGTATGGACGTAGGCGACCTCTTCGTTTTGGTTCGACACTGCGCCTAACGCCGTCATCGATGTATTTGAGAGGCCGCGCGGCTAAGAAGAATCTAAAGTGCTGAAGACCGATGGAAGACGTCAATATTTAGCATCATGCACTCGATATGGCCAATTGTGGTCTTCATTGTAGCGTGGGAGGATAGCCTCCTCATATTCCTTTCATAAGAGGCAAGAAGCAGCAGGCGCCAAGCTCTACAAGCACACGTAAACACTGCTGGCTAGCAGACAATGCGAGCACGCATCTACACTGAGTAGGGTTCGTTGCTGTGCCACAAGGTGATGACTTTGCTCGGCTTCGAGGCCAATAAAGTACATGCATATTTGTTACCTATAAAGTGGACTGTCATCTCGGCAATCAACTGTCTTTTCTTTTCCCTGTGATCTTGTACAAAAAATTATTTCACCGGTTATGCAGCCTTTTATAATAGATTTGGCACATTCAGTCATATACGCAATTTACTTCTAGCATTGTTTCCTTTTATAATGCACCATGAATTGCAGGATGTAGCTAATGAATGACTTCAAACATGCGTGTGTACGAGACCATCAAAGACCTGCTTTTGCCTGCAAGTCCTTATATTGAGTCGTTTCAGGACCTTGTGAAGGTACTAATACAACATTAAGAACCATAGCATCAATTCAAAAATACAAAAACAATAAAACTGGGACAAAGACAAAAGGAAGAAACATACAGACACTCTCTAACTTGCAATTAATGTTTTATTGCTTAACAGAAATAAATGTATCTGACTCCAAATAAAAAAACACAAAGATAAATCCCACATTCATGCACATAAAAACCAACCAGGGTTCTCCCCATGATGGGCGGCAGTGATTTCGCAGCCCATCTCTCGGGCCAACTGCCCACCTCTCATACCATCTCTCCACGATTGCCCGCCTCTCAAGCTTACTCCACTCTGAGTATACCAAGTTCAGCGGAACCATTGCATTTTGAGGATGTTTCACCGCACAGTCTCCAACCCATGTGTAATGCAGAGGCTCCGTTTGCACAGTTGCTCTCCCCCCTATACTGATCATCAAACCTTTGCCTCTGAAAAGTTTCTGGAGAGAATCTGAAACCAAGAAACCAAGAGTGGGCTTGGCGAGGCGGCGGGTATCATGTCGCTAACGCAGATTCTTGCTTACTGTCCAGGTTGCCCTGTTCGCCCCAGCCGGTGTGTCAACGATTTCAAGCACGTGTCGCCACTTAGGATCGGATGATAGCAAAGATGGCTTCGTCGGTGAAAGCTGCCCTTTACAGGATTCAGACTTTCTGCCAGACATGCGCAGTGTTCCACTTTAGGAATTTCCCACATCAGTGACGTCTCTAGCATGGGCTATAAAAGACTGTCCTCAGCGATACGTCACAAGTGGGCTCGGCGAGGGAACGGGATCACGTCGCTTACGCAACGATTCCTGCTTAACGTCCAGGTTAATAGTGTTTATTCGTGCAGAAGTGACGAAAGGTGTCTTGTCGTTATGCTGAGCTCGCATATGGTTTTGACCATTGCCTATAAGTGTTTCTGTACATCGATGCTATTGCTTTGTAGAGACGTCAAGTAAAACAATGGTCCCGATCCCTCTGTCACGGAATTGATTTAGCAACTCCTTGAAGGCCAGAAAGCTATACGTAGTGACTTGGCCAATGTATCCGTAGGCTAGAACAGACAGAAAATACTCTCGCGAACTTTGGCCTGCGCGTGAACGACCTTGAGGAAAACGTGAAAATAATATCAGCGAAGAGGAAGGAAATAGAGGGCCCACATGTCCAAGAATCATTGAAATCACAGGGTGCAAGGTTAGTTGATCAAAAGAATAAAAGTCGCAGGAGCAATTTGATTGTGTTTGACATTAAAAAAGAAGAAAACGAGAATGAAGAGATATTGCGCCATGATGTAATCGACGAAATTTTCAACGACGAACTTGGACTTACGTGTAATTCTGTTGCCCGCATTCACACGTTAGGTCGCCGAGATGCGAATTCATCCGTTATACTTCTAGAATTACTTTAAAAAACAACAGGTTTGGGGCAGCGTTGGAAATCTAAATGGGATTGGAGTGTGTATTCAAAACGACTATTCTGCGGAGACAGCTAAAAAGGCGTAAAAAAATTTGACATAGTGCAAAAAATGAAGGGTATAGTGGCAAGATGGGTTTCCTTTTGCATGAAGAGCTGCTAATTGATAACGCCTACTAAGTGTGGGACAATGCATCGAATACACGTGTTCCAGCGCCCATCAAAGAAGGTGAGAGTTCTGAAAGATAGCGGTTGCAGACCCAAGCACATGATCTGCGCGTGTTGCCGCTTTATGCAAGAAGTATAAAGAACAAAACTGATGCCCTGGAACTAGTACTACTTTATGACCCTCACGTTCTTCTTCTTTCTGAAATATGGTTGCGCGATAAAATAAGAAATTACAAGATTACTCCCCCTGGGTATCACATCTTTAGAAAGGGATCGTATTTCAAGGGGCGGGGGGTGTCGCAGTAATTGTGAAGTCATTTTTGCAGGTCGCTGTCCTCGACCAAATTCCTGATCATGAAAATCTGTTTTTAAATGTGTCATATTGGGGTTTGACTTTATTATGCGCTGTTTACCACGCTCCTGACACTGAAATCGCATTTCTTGAGATTTTATATTGTTACGGACGAAGAAGGAAGAAGAGGGCAGTGGCGCGGGCAGGAGCGCGCACGCTAGACCCGCACACAGATTCACTTAATGTCATCTCACGACCATCAAGCATCCTCTCTGTCCTCTGTTCTCCTGTTGTCATCGCTTGCCGCCGCGTAACATTTGGTTGGAGGTGCGGCGTACGTCATCCCCATCCTCGCCTTGAAGCATCGACGCCATCTAAGCCGGGAGCATCGGCCGAGGGCCCAGGGTCATCGCCGATCAGCTTCGCCCCAGCCCTTCAAGCCCAGACCTGACCAACTACCAACGCGCGGACCTGAAGACAAGGAGAGCAGACAGACAAATCAGAACCGAGACGAAGGACCCGAAAGACCCAAAAATCCCGAATGGTCCGAAGGAACCGATGGGGACGAACACGCAACCCCCGCCCAAGCTGCCCGACGTGACCTCGAGCCATCTGTCCCATGGACTCCGGTGATGGATGGTTGACAGCTCCAGGGGAGGCGGATAGCCCACGCATCAGACATCGTACCGGCAAGCCGTTCTATTATTACTTCTTCCTACTCTTCAACCATGCAGACACGCCCATCCTAATGCCATGGAATCATCATCGGTAAACTTCCTCGTCTACGATCGGGACGATCGCTCGGTGGCCCCGGGTCATGTTACGGACGATGGAGGGAGAAGAGGGCAGTGGCGCGGCAGGAGCGCGCGCGCTAGGTCCGCACACAGATTCAATAAACGACATCTCACGACCATCAAGCATCCTTTCTGTCCTCTGTTCTCCTGTTGTCATCGCTGGCCGTCACGTATCAATATGATCACCTGCAAGCCGAGCGTAAAAATAATGTGATTATGACGGGTAACTTCAATTTACCAGGCTTGGACTGGGATGATTTAGCTTACGGGATCTGTGTTTCTAGTGATGTAATTATGGGCATTATGGTAGCCTTAAGCCTTAACCAAATTGATTGTGACTGTATCCGTAAAAATGCTCTGTTGGATATGTTTTTATCGGTGATTTGTTCCCTATTGGTGAACATAGGTCGGCGGACTCACAGCTAAGCCTATCAGCTACCTCACAACATCGGCGCGTTTGCACGCAGCGGCAGTGGCGACGTCGAGTCCTGCCAAGCCCAACAACGCCTTGACTATGCCTTACACCAGGGAAGGCACCGACATTACTACCGCGGAGTTTTCCGATGGCTCACGGACGGCGTTCGAGATGCAACGCCGATACCGAAGACCATCTTCGTCCCACAAACAACCTGCCGTGGCCCAGACGCCCGCCACGACATCGACTCCACCGAATTCGCGGCCACGCGAACGCCCTCCACCATTGACCGAAAAGCATGCTCTTCCCTGCCTGCCCTTGGAACACCTCAAGATAGTCCTCCGCCCACAGGGCACACTGAACCTCCAGACCAGAGGCCCTGCACGACTTGCTATCTACGCAGCCGCCAACGTCGACCACCGCCTGGGGGTTACTGCCGACCAGGTCCGTTTCCACCCCACTAACACTGTGACAGTGAGCACGCCCGACAATGTCCGTGTTGTCTTATGCCAATATCGGCACCATTACCGTCGACAAAACAGCAGTTCCGGTTGCCGCCTACGCCCCAACCCAGGACTATTTCTTGCGGGGGATTTTGTATCAGGTCTACAGCTACGAAAACAATGCTGATCCTGGCCGAGCTCCGCGCTCGTAATCCCGATCTCCCCATCGTTGCTGTGCGCCGTATGGGCAAGACACAGCACTTCGACGTGATGTTCGCCAACACCGAGCTGCCCCAATAGGTACGGTACTTAGGGTTTATCTTCGAAGTCTTCACATTGAAGTTACGCCCGGAGGCGTGCTTCAACTGCCGCAAGCTGAGTCACCGAGCGGACGTGTGCCCCCAACCACGAATACCTACTTGCCGCCGCTGCGGTGTGGCCCACGAGTCCCCGCCAGCCTGCCAAACACCTACCTGTCAAGCCATGTGCATAGTATGCAAAGGGCTCACATCCCACAGGCAGCAGAAGCAGCAAATACCGCTTCGTGCCTAGCCGCAGGCCCAAATCCTCACAATCCTGCACGGACACTGCCACTGACTCTGACCACCAACAACCACCCCCCAAGGAATGAATCCTCCTGCCACTGCATGCAGCAGTCCCCCAACTGTACCAGCAACAAGCCAACCACTTATGCCGCAGGAACCAAGGGATGACTTTCTCCCTCTACGTGGACGCAGTGGGAACAGAGATAGGAGCAGGTCGTCGTCACAGAGACGCAGCTCGCGAACCAGCTCCAATTCCCGAGAAGAAGGAAGACCCGCCAAACATTTGGCAGGGAAGGCGCCACTTACTGACGACAAGTAACGCCGAGCACCCGACCCACAGGTAAGAGAGCTGGCAGAGTTAGCCCGACAACTGCCACAACAGTTAGCCTAGTCTAACGAAAAAATCAAACAGCTGGAAATTGCAAATGCGCAATCAAAAAATGACAAGTCGCCGCAATGAGGACATGGAAGTAGATCAAAACCACCGTAACAAACGAAAGGTGCCTTTTGGTACCTCGCCCCAAATACAGATGACTTAAAGAATATTTATAAAGAGAGATTTGCAAATATTGACCAACGACAAGGTGGAGGAAACTATTCAGAAATTCATACCAGAGCTTAACAAAGTAACCGACGCAATGGCAATGTTGTCTACTTTCGAAACTGTCCTAGCTAAACTCGATACGCTTAGAACCAGGGTTGACGCCTAGCATCCCCTAGCAACCTGATCATGACATCTCCAACGCCAAATGCAGGCTCTTTGCCTCTCGCCACACCGCATTCTGCCAGCCTATGGCGTTTCGGCGCGTGCGTCCACCAGCAGCATTCTCAGACCCAGCATTATGCAACCCGCGTGAGCGGAACCTTACCCGGTACGCGATGGCTAGTGCACCTGTTATAGTGTGGCATTGAAACTACAGGAGATTCAGAGTTAAGCCTAAGGCACTGGAATATCCAGTTTTGGCCCAAACAAACAGACCGGTAATCACAGTACTTCAAGAGACGAATGCAAAAGTAAAGCTTGCAGGATATACAGCATACAATGAGAAAGTTTCGGCTTAGCGTCGGCCTATCATAGCTACACTTGTACATCGCAATCTAACTGCAAGCGAACTAGATTTGGAAACACAGGAGGTCTCTCATATGTTTATACAAGTCCTACCGAATAAACGCGCACAATCTCCCCTCTACATTCTAAACGTATAGTCCACATAAAGACAAGTGCACGAAGATAGCTACACCCTTCCGTAAGACGCATGTAGCCGCTCAAAATGGAATGTTGCAGACTTTTGGAGACATTAACGCACCCCATGCAGAATGGGGCTACTCAGCTAACAGTAAGCTGGAAACTAAATTATGAGACACAGCTCAGACACTTAGGGCATACCTTACTCGTCGACCCTGATAAACCTACGCGCGTTGGTAACAGTGTAACCAGGACTACGTGCCCTGACCTTACCTTTGCCAGAAATATCCCTGATGCGAGATGGGAAAATCTGAATACTAGCATAGGTAGCGGTCACTATGTACTATGTACCACTTTCTGAGCCATGCATTGCAAAATGCGTCGCCAGGAAGTGAAGAACACGAATTGGGACGCATTCAGATATGTCCGCTCTCAAAGGCCAGCGGAGGATATAGTAAATTTAAGACAGTAGACAAAGCGTCTTTTTCAAGACGCCGCAAACACTTCGAAAACTGTGACACTGGAGGACAGCGGTCTGTCACATGTAAGAGGCCAAATACAGAGGCTTTTTGCGAAAGCAAAGAAGGCGAAGACGGCTAAAAGGATTATGTGGACCAACGAAGAATTAAGAAGATGAAGAAGTAGTCGGTGACATGGCAAGCGCTGATTGGTGAACAGAAGACGATGAAGACGACGATAAGGCTGACGTGTATCAACACGTCAGCCTTATCGTCGTCTTCACTGCGTACAAAAAAAAATCAACACGGAGGTTATAAAAAGGCGTGATATGGAGAGGCAAGGGGGTGGAAGCCAGCGAAGCGGAGGCGCTGGGAGGTGAGGGACGCCTTGGCTGGGAATCGGCGACGGCGGCTGTTGTACCGCTGTCCTCATGTTCTATGGCACTGCACCGTAGACTCCCTGCTCTTCTCAAACCGGCTCCGGGGATTGAGCGACTACTCTGCCACCTGCTACGTCCTGGGGGCACCTCCAAAGCTCGTACCACCGTCCACCTGCATTGCCCAGGAGGCTCACCTCAACGCCGCCACGAACGCCAACGTTGCTTTAGCCCACGCTTCAATGGGAGGTCGTCCGTTGTGGCCAACACGACCGACCCATGAAACGCGTCGCCCGCTTCAAACTGTAAACTCTAACGCTGTCTCTTAGTGTGAAAGTGGAACGCTGTTTCTTGTTGTGAAGCATCGTGTTTATCATTAGTCTTTGTAGGTTGGGTTAGCTTTTGTTAATTGTTTTGTTTGAGCGTTAGCGTCTGTGTATGTGTGTACTAAATTTGCGTCCGTGTGGGTACGGCTCGCGTCTAGTTCATGCTTTCGGCCTGAGCGTTCGCCGGAGATCCCTGGCATGGTCCCAGCCCGGACACTAATCTAGTACACATGATGGAAGCACAAAGGAGTATTCATGCTCAATGGCCTAAACATAAGCACGACCGATGCTTAAACATTCGGCTAGCCCAACTTGAAAACGAAATCGAGGCTTACTAGTGGAAACTTAGCGGAGAACAGTGACATCAGACTTGCGACCGCCTTAATGGGCAACTGGGCAACAAGAACACATGGTTTCTACTTAGACATTTACTCAATCCTACGAGAACTAAGGTCGAATCCCACAAGAGCCTACATAGGATCTCGCAATCTTTTCAAGGCACCGACAAAGATCTCACGAACACATTAAAAAATCAGTACGTTAACATCTCCCAGGATATACCAGCTCCAGATCGGTACTCAGGATTGGATAAACCTCACATGGATAGCGTCTTTACCGTAGCAGAGATCAGAGCTGCTCTTAACCAAATTAACACCACCGAGGGAAGATCGCATCATCATTGAGATGTTGCGTAACTTAGAAGATCACTACGTAGAGGCTCTTACGGACCTCTTCAACAGGTACTCGACCGAGGACAGCGTGCCTGAGGAATGGGAGCCGTCTAAAACTATTTTCATACCTAAACCGACAACGGACTCGAGATGGGGAGCCTCCGCCCAATTCTCACTAACGTCATGTCTCAGGAAGGTAATAGAACACGTCTTAAACAGGCTCCTTATGCACATCGATGCGGAAGTCACATTTCCCCCGACCATGATTGGGTTTCGAGCAGGTTTTCGACTCAGGACATCATGTGGAAAATACAACATGACATTATAGATCCAAATCGTGTAAAAGCCACGCGAATCATCCTGGAGCTCGATGTGAGTAAGTCCTTCGACAATGTGTCACAGGCAAACGGACATATGACTACATCGCTACCTTTCTGAGCGCGCGTACAGATACGCTCCATTTCGTTGACAAACACTAGCGACAAAATTGCACTAGGGACGGGAGGAACACCGCAAGGCGCCGTACTCTCGCCTTTTCTCTTCAACACTGCTATGAGCGGCCTCCCGCATCTGTTAGATGATATCCCACACATACATTATTCCATATACGCGGACGACATCATCATATGGACCAATTCTGGCTCCGAAAGTCTTAGGTGCAGGATAACGGCCTCACGTGTTCCCCGGCTAAATCAGAACTCTAAGTTATAAGGAACAAACAAACTTCACAACAGAACCAGATTCTCGAGAACTCATACAGTTACACATTGACAACCATCCGATACTCCCGGTAGCCACGATCAGAGTTCTCGGAATGTTGTTTCAGAAAAATACGCAGAACACAGAAGCTACATGCGCCGGCTACGCGTCACGGCGCACCAGATAGGTGGGCTGGTGAGGCGCATTGCCACACGTCAGAGGGATATGAGAGAAGCCGACCTGTTCAGGATCATTCAAGCCTTCAAGATAAGCAGAATCATGTACGCCTGCCCGTACTATCATCGGCGTCGTAGGGACGAACATGCACTTAATAGTATAATTAAAACAGCATACAAAGCGGCCCTTGGCTTGCCGGTATACGCCAACTCAGACCGACTACTGCACTTGGGAATTTTTAACACGCTACCTGAACTAATTGAAGCCCATAAGACAACTCAAGTGACCAGCTTGTCACGCAGCGTAGCGGGACGCGTAATCCTCGACAAACTCCACGTACACCCTCTGAAGAAGTGTGCGCAACATCGCATTTATCGGCTGACATTACTAGTAGACTAGGTGGTAAGCCAATAGCCAAGAACATGCTACCAGGCAGACATGATGCTCGCAGGAAGACGAGGGCACAAATCCTTGAGAAACAGTATGAGAACGATCCACAAGCAGTGCACGTGAATGCAACTCAACGCATCCAAAATGGAGCATACGTGGCATGTATGGCACTCTAAAGTGAGCCTTCATTACCGCCATAACATTTCATGCTAGCTCCATATGCGAGGCAGAGGAAGGAGCTATCGCACTGGCCATCGCGGATCCGTGCACCAAAACTATTCTAAGCGACTCAAGGAGCGCGTTCAAAATTTCGCCCAAAACTCTGTAAGCACGTTCGCGACGCGAATTCTGCACAACCGATCTCTCAATCACAACATCAATCTCGTATGGGTTCCGGCTCACGCGGGTAACTCTGAAAACGAAGAAATCGACCGTCTAGCCCGAGGCTTAACCAACCGGGAGACGGGAGATCCATCTGGAACGGACGCGCCCGTCTAGGCGCCGAGCACATATGCGGAGATAAACTTTTATCGTGAGCTAAGATGCGCGTACCCCGACCCTCACCCCGATCTAGACCGGGCGCAAGCCACGACACTCAGACGCCTGCAAACAAAGATTATTTTAGCCCTTACCGATTATCTTAAATTACGAACGGAGAATACAACCCTGCATGCCGGCACAGTGTTGATGGGACGCAGGCCACTCAAGACCATATACTATGGGAATGCGCCATCATCATCATCATCATCATCATCATCATCATCAGCCTGATTATACCCACTGTAGGGCGAAGGCCTCTCCCATATTTCTCCACTTAACCCGGTTCTGTGCTAGCTGCATCCACTTGACCCCTGCGAACTTCTTAATCTCATCCGCCCACCTAACTTTCTGCCGCCCCCTGCTACGCTTTCCTTCCATTGGAATCCAGTTTGTTACCCTCAGCGACCATCGGTTATCCTCTCTTCGCACTACATGTCCTGCCCATGTCCATTTCTTCCTCTTAATTTCCACTAGAATGTCGGTAACTTGAGTTATTTCTCTGACCCACTCTGCACGCTCTGCACGCATGCGCCACCAATCCCCCTCCACAAACACTATTGTCAGCTTCCTCAAAGGGGGGATGGGACAAGCTGTTGGCCAGCCCAATAAAAACTACGCAACTGGCCTTCGTCACGCGAGCTCAATAGGTCACCGCCGACTGGAGGCCACCCTGGACTCGCCCCAGGCCGAAATAATTCCTTGTATTTTGTGGAAAGAAAAGTTATTATCACCACCTCAGGGGAATACGCAGACGACAAAATAAAAGCGATACCGGCGGAGCTTTAACTTAAATATTTATCTTAAAAAAAGATACAGGTTGCCGTTCGCGCAATGATAACACGATTCCACTTATGCGTTTTCCGGCTAGCAGACGACGCGCAAACCTACCAGTCTGCTCTCCGGCCGTTGTTTGCGACGCTCGCGCGGTAGCCTGGATCGAGCTCGGGGGCATATCGTTTCGCAACACTGTCGAGACTTGGCGCACCAATTTGTCTCTTTCTGCAAGGAGCATAGAGAGAGGAGAAAAGTGTGACCAAAGGCGCGTCGGTGAGCAAAGGGGAGCAGAGGGAGAGAGTAAAGCGCGAAGCTGAGCGCCGGATACCGGCTCAACGTTCGCGTAGCAAAATCGGCCTAAGGCGAATGCATTGCAGTGCGCCAAAGTCGACGCTCCTGTCTTATCTTACTACGTGTACTCGGCTGTCGGGGAGAATTTCGCATTGTTCCAAAAATGTAAAAAAAAAAAAAAAGAAATGAGCACTTTATTTTGTATCGTAGTCATGACGGAACAGTTCTTTGCGCAGCGTTCAGAGTGGTGTCATAAATTACGCTTCCTTCTTAGCACCCATCTGCTAGTGAAAATAGATTTCTTTGCGATAGGCATTCTAACTGATGCCATATATATGTGCAGTCAGAGAGGGGCGAGGCTTTGTCCTAACTTCGGGGCCAGTGGTCACTTTTGGCTGCTGGCACTTGCCAGCAGCCATGCGACACTGTTGCTCGATGTGCGGCTCATCTACTGCACTGACAGCTCATATTCGCGCGGCGCGTCGTCTTTTATCGCATCTTTATGAACTGTCGCAGTCGCGCAGATTTACATATCTTTTTCGGTGATTAGCTGTGCTGGTATATATATATATATAGGACGTTCTACGTCCGCCGCTATGGCTGAGGGTGGCGCTGGTGAACACTCTCAAGGTTAGTATACAGACAACATAAATACCCAAGCAAGTAGCAGGGGGGACAGCGGCCGATGTAGCTCAGTTGGAAGAGCACCGGACGCGATATTCGGAGGTCGTGGGTTCGGTCCCCACCATCGGCACGTTGTTTTTTCTTCTACTTTGTGTTTAAATAGCTTTCCCCTAAACAGATTACATTACTAATTTCTGTGATTATATAAGCAAACATGAAAAAGATAATAAAAAAAGACATAAAAGTACCATCCCCAACGCTTTCCTTGGCCTCGCCGACTGTTGGCTTCTTTCCTTCATGTATTATAACGAGCACCCTCATCTCCCCTTAATTAATCTGCTTGTAGCTTAAGGGGGTCTCGGTTCTGGCAGTCTTGAAGCCATAGGTAGCGTAAGAGGGTTCTAGCACAGCTTTCGCCCTCGCTCTTGATCACGTTCTACGTGACGCTGGCGGTAACAAAGGACGTTCTACGTCCGCCGCTATGGCTGAGGGTGGCGCTGGTGAACACTCTCAAGGTTCGTATACAGACAACATGAATACCCAAGCAAGTAGCAGGGGGGACAGCGGCCGATGTAGCTCAGTTGGAAGAGCACCGGACGCGATATTCGGAGGTCGTGGGTTCGGTCCCCACCATCGGCACGTTGTTTATTCTTCTACTTTGTGTTTAAATATCTTTCCCCTAAACAGATTACATTACTAATTTCTGTGATTATATAAGCCAACATGAAAAGATAATAAAAAAAGACATAAAAGTACCATCCCCAACGCTTTCCTTGGCCTCGCCGACTGTTGGCTTCTTTCCTTCATATATATATATATATATATATATATATATATATATATATATATATGTATATGTGTGTGTGTGTGTGTGTGTGTGTGTGTGTGTGTGTGTGTGTGTGTGTACCTATATGTGTGTGTGTGTATGTATGTATGTACCTATATATGTGTGTGTGTATGTATGTATGTACCTATATATGTGTGTGTGTGTGTGTGTGTGTGTGCGTGCGTGTGTGCGTGCGCGTGTGTGTTTGTGTGTGTTGTCTCCAAGAGGAATAAAGCAGACGTTTGTCCCTACTCCGAGGATCGTATAGTGTTTGCGCTCATCGGCATGCCTTAGAAGAAAAAAGTAAATATAGTAACTGTCATCAAAATGAAGGAGGCAAAAATGCTTCGCATATTTATTACAATTTATGCCTGCTCACTTCCGCAAGTCCTCAAGTGCTCTTTACTACGTGTGGCACTTTACCAAGCCTGCATTGCAGAGATCGCATAAGAGAAGTTGTGGAGGCTATACCCAACCACAATGGGTCTAGACGATAAGTGACAGGCAAAACTTGGAAGGATCAGGAAAAAAAATTAGACAAAGCGTAGCGGAAATTAGGGGTCTCTTAGATTTCTCTTGAGAGGAGAATGGCGAAAGCCTATCCTTCCTCCCCTATCATTTGCCTCTCATCGTTTACCTCTTATCGGCGTTCGCTGCAGGGCTGCATCTAATTATAATTTGTTTCCAGGAAAGGAAAGGCGCAGAATCTGTCACACTTTCTCAGTCAAATGTGAGTTTCAACGGTACACCATTGATCCTATTGCGTGGCCTTCCTTGGCGCGCGTTAAAGTGTAGGATTGCAGTTGGCAGGAGTGGTAGATGAGAACGCATCTCGCGGAATCTCGTGGAATATGAGATATCTCACGCATAGATCTCGCCCGACAACTCTCTCGCACGAAATTTCGTTCCATCTTAAAACGCAGCGTGCACTAGTGTTCGAAGGGGCTACTCAACACGGGCAACCCAAACCGAGGATATTGGGGTTTGCCTGAGCTTGAAAATCACATCCCCCTCCCCCCCAAAAAATAATAATAAAACAAAATAAAATAAAAATAAAAAGAAAGAAAAAGTCGTCGGAGCTTATAAATGCGAAAGGATTACTTCGCTATGTGTTCACAGATTTCTGTCCGTAGACCGTGTCCGTGAATTCGTGTCCCAGTGGTTGTGAGTAATTGAGAAGTGGTAAAGGTTAATGAGTGGTCTCAATCTATAGAGGGTGACGCAATGTTGTTGCCGAAAAATACTAGGCCAATATAGGTAATTAATTACAATAACTGGTCACAGGAAAAGAAGGGCGCAGTATCTGCCACGCTTGTTCTGTGGACACCTGAACCGCGCGTAAGGGAAGGGAGGAAGGTGGAAGTGAAAGCGGAAAAAGAGAAAGGGGTGCTGTAGTGGAAATGACGTCAAGAATGTGAGGTTACGCAACCGGAAGTAGAGCCAAAAAAATGGGCATAGGAAGGGATTGGCGCGCAATTTGAATGACCCAAAGACTAAAATGTGCAAACAAAAAATGAATTAAGCAACTAGAAGCAACCAGAAGCAACCAACATCAGCATTCGTGCTTTTGCATTGCTCCAATGTAGATGCTGCAGTGTTCTTTATTTTTTTTTAACCAAGGAATTCCTCATGGAAAGCGATATGATGATGGTGAGAAGTATAGGAGACGTCTTAGTTGCCCTAAAAAATGCGACTGAGTGTACCAAGTAGCACACCGGCCCATGATTCCTAGCGCGCCGAAGGTGGCTGAAGTGCAGCACCCCCAGCGTTTCCTCTAGTAAGAATAAGCAACAATCACCGCTGCTATGCCACGCCACCGTTCTGCTAATTGAAGACGAAAACGCCGGCGAAAATTTAGCATAACCCGGCTGAACCAAGGAGTTTCCTGCACGCGCTTTTTGCACGTTGTTTTGTTCACGTTTTGTTGATTCGCGCGCTACTTATTTTGACGAGCACCCACATCGAGCAAGCCATGTCTGCCAATAAGGGAAACAAATTAGCTGTGGATTAGCTTGCGGTTAAACCTGGCGTTACGCGAGAGCAATCTGCATAGCTATGCTTAAGTTCGGCTGCAAAGTAAAAACATGTCTTTTGCGCATAATAGCTTACTCTATGGTTTCAGGTTTATTTAGGTCATAGGGCAATCACATCACGTATGAGCATTCCATGCCTCTCATCACTGACCATTCTCATTCGGGTGTAAAAGACACCTAGTCGTATGACATCGTCTCTAGGTCGGACTCCGGACACACCGCCGTCACAACGTTCGAACGAACCTTGTGTCCTAGCAACTCCCTGTTGACATTCGCCTCTAACAACTACCGAGCTATCTGTTTTCTTCTTCTTCTTCTTCTTCTTCTTCTTCTTCTTCTTCTTCTTCTTCTTCTTCTTCTTCTTCTTCTTCTTCTTCTTCTTCTTCTTCTTCTTCTTCTTCTTCTTCTTCTTCTTCTTCTTCTTCTTCTTCTTCTCTTCTTCTTCTTCTTCTTCTTCTTCTTCTTCTTCTTCTTCTTCTTCTTCTTCTTCTTCTTCTTCTTCTTCTTCTTCTTCTTCTTCTTCTTCTTCTTCTTCGTCTTCTTCTTTTTCTTCGTCTTCTTCCCTGGTGCCACGGTGCCACGCCGACTGCTTGAAAACCTACCGCAGTGTAGCTTTCTTTATAATATTCCGGCCAATGGCGCACCTACAGGGAGGCATTTCAATGTACCCTCTGATATATTACTTCGTCTTGAAGTCATCAAAATAAGACCGAGAGCACTGCTTCTCTATCGGGAAACTGTGATCATCTTGATGTTCGTCCTTGTTCTTGGCTTCCCTGGCATGAATGAGCAACATATTACCGGTTATGCTTTACGCACAGTGGCATATGTTTGAAGTGTCTGCATGCGCAGCCATCAGTCCTGTCGTATATCCCAAAAATGTGGTATAGACCAACACCGTGTTTACAAACAAAGGGGGAGCTTGCGACATCGCAGCCGAATGGGGGTGAAAAATAGGGTTAGCGCCCACAGGAATACATCGAACCGAAATATTTCTAAGCAGTTTTCTCTTTTCACGCGGCATCTACGATGTCGTTATTCGACACAGGGCAACCATGAACACCCTAGAACAGGTAGCGAAAGTATAAAATATCATTAACGAGGTGAAGTATTTTTAAAATACCGCGAAACATGTGGAGGTGCGAGTTGGGAGGGCGACGCGTAGAAACACATGTAAACAGAACTTACCGGAACATTTTTCTCATTTCGCAGAGCATCAGAAGTGGCGGCCGATCGTTAAACGTTGACCAGCGGTTTAAAAAAGTGTGTGATAAAGTATGGTGCGTCATTGCGGAGGCAGTCTACATTGAAAACTCCCCGAATGACCTGTATTATGAATCCAGACGCCGCCAAAAGGCAAGCTAGGTGTAGCGAATTGCGCAGTCTTGCTTACAGTCTGATATGCTGCCGCATAGTGTAAATAAGCTTGATAATACTGTCGCTCCAGTGATACGTGCTAGACAGAATTACATTTAAAAATCACTTGTCAAACGCCATACAACAATATGGACCGAACGAGATTCGCTCATTGCAGCAGACGACAGCGCAGCTGACGATACCCACCGCTGCCGCCTCCAGCTCCGGAGCGTCTGCTAGCGACAGCGCCGGTGGTTCATGGTCGTCTACAACAGTGCAGTTTATGGTGTTGTGAACGGTCCCGCAAGTCGTCAGACTTGCATTACTTGCAAGATAAAGTAGTGTGTCATGCAACACGACGTCGGGGCGTCGTACAAGACGTTCACCAAAAAAATGAGAAGGGTTCAACTCCACTGAACCGAGAAAAATGTTGCGGTAAGTTGTGTTTACATGTGTTTCTATAGGATCGCCCTCTCAACTCGCACCCTCATACGTTTCGCGGTGTTCTAAAAATACTTCGCCTCGGTAATGAGATTTCGCACTTCCACGATCTGTTCCAGGGCGTTCATGGTTGCTCTGTACCGAATAAAGACATCACAAATGACCCGTGAAATTAGAAAACTGCTTTGGAATATTTCGCTTCCATGCACTCCTATGGGCGCTAAGCCTACTTTTCACCCCCAGTCGGCCCACGCTGCCGATAGAAGCGCCACCGCATCATGCTTACGTCACAGATCGGTGTTGGTCTATACACCTACGCTATGTTACAAAGTGTAGCCGATTTAACTTAGCTGGGAAAATGCAGAAGTAAATGCGTTGACAATTGACACGCTTGTGAAGCTTTGGGTATCCAAATTCGCTGCTAGTTCAGACGTTTTATTCCCATTGTGAAGAAGAAGATGAACCCTTTTGGCTGGACGCTGATGAAGAGGAAGCAGTCTGTGGAATTGTGATCGCGCAGATCATCGTGCTGGTTTGATCATCGTGCGCTTCTTGCCGACCTCGACGCCGTCCTCGACGTATAGATTAAACCTTCTCTTACACTTGGTGGAGGTGCGGCCTGATACCCTTGCCTCACGCTGGAGCTTCGCACCCGTACGCTACCGGTAATTCACATGGCCGAAGAGGAACACCAACTGCCCCGATGACCCCGCCGGTCGTCTGCTCTGGCTCCTTGCGCCAGCGAGACCTTGCGCTCTTCAGTGGGACAGACGACACCGACTGTGACGACTGGCTTGAGTCATACGAGCGAGTGAGTTCGTACAATAAGTGGGACGATGCAACAAAGTTAACAAACGTTATCTTTTATTTGACCGGAGTCGCCAACCTGTGGTATCGTAACCACGAAGGCGAAATCACGAATTGGGACACGGTGGCCATCTTGGTATTAGTTCAAATTCTGCCACCAGGCTACGCCAGTGATTCAGGACTGAGAAAGTGCCTACCGGCCTTACACCCAGTTGGCCAAGGGACCCAACCTTCGCTTTGTAGAGAAGCTTTCTTTTGTTGGAGGGTGGCTTTTCAAAGCCCCATTCTTCTCCCCGCTGTGCGCAGGGGGATGCGTTCACCTGTTCTTAGCTTGACTACAGCGGATAGCAGGACTGCGGGGTGCTAGCTTGCCTTACCACGGCTAAACTTGAGCGGCGACGCGGACCGCCGCCGCTCGATTCGGCCATGACCGAATGTGCGTAACGTAAATGAAAAGTACCACCTCGTTTTGTTCTTGTTCACTGTTCTGAATAGAGTGGAAGCTTGAGCGAGTTGATGATACATCGTTGACATACGTTCATGATAGCTAAAGTGGATACCAAAAATGGAAAGGTGCGATATGATGGAAGATATTTATGTGGCCCTTGTATACTATACTTTCACTCACAAGAGATTTGCACCACTGCGAAAGGCAGGGGCTTCCTGGCCCATTCAAATGCGCACTGTAATAGGTAATTGTGCTCCGACGCACCCCTTGAATCGGCAAGGGCGCCAGTGGGAGCACAATTGCCTATTTTAGGTGGTGTGGATAGTGGTTATTCAAACAAAAGGAAGGAAAAGAGTGCTGCCGGCCGCTTCAACTGCTATCTAAAATCTGAAGCGCCCAAGCTGCAGCCGGCGGGAAAGCAAAATGATGGGGAGAGGAAAGCGAGGGGAAGTGCAGAGGGGAGCTATAGCAAGAAAGTACAGGGGGAGCTTTGTACATTATTTACAAAGTACAAGAAAAAAAGGGAAACGCGTTCGCCTCGCTCGCGCGCAAGTGTCCAAGTGCTCTTGGTCCCGGCCTTTCGCAGTACTAAAAACATTTTGTGAGACGAAGTATACATCGTTGGTGGTTTCGTCATGAACTCTGGCTGAAATCGTTTTTGTCGTTGTATGTGCAGCAAACGAATAATGCAAGACGTCCCTTCTGTTACTTACTGCCCCTGGAATTTGTCCGGACATGTACTTCCTCGCGCTGCCCTGATGTGGCCATTTGGCGTGCTGAACAGCTTTCTTTTTTTTTTGTTTTAGAGCCCAGCTCTTTGGCGCCCGTTTCTGCGTTTCGCGTCGCCGTCTGCGTTGTCCCTCGTAACCAGCTCCGCAGCCAGGACAGCGCACGCTCCTGCCACCATTCGCCGCTGCGTGTCCTCCCCCTACCTTTTTCCTTTGTGGCGGCGACGGTGTTCTCCGGTGTAAGTGGATCACGGTGCATACATCCTAAGCCGAAACGCAGAGCCACGTTGACTTGACTCGCTAGCGGCGTCAGCGGCATCAGTCAGTCGCTGCTATCTCTTCGCTGTGCAACGCTCCTACAGGTCCACACGCTGCCTTCCGCGAACTCCTGATCCACAAAGCTTCCTTCATGACAGTCAAGAACTGTTAGTGGAGTGTTTCTTGAGGAAATACATGTGAAAAATAAAATAAAAAGGTTGTCTGTAACTGTACATACATGTCTTGCTCGAAATCCTTGCCTCAATCTATCGAAAAGCTGAAACAGCCAATGAGATACGCTCAAATTTCGCATTAGGAAGTAACGTAATCGTCGGGAATTTTTCTGTTGTAATAAAAGTAGAAAAAAAAAACGCGCGCGCTGATATATGTGGGTGTGCGTACTTTCCTTTTCATAACGCGCTGACCGCTTTCTTTTTTCCCTGGTGGGGGTGGGGGGGGAGGCATTTTCATTGAAACACACGAGGCTATATAGCGTTGACGGTAAGCTAACCGCCCCTCCCCCTCCCCATTTTTGTTTTTATTTAGAATAGCAGCTTGAGCATGTTGGCTATGCATCTTGAGGTACCAGCGCGGAACGTGGACGGGAGCACAAGGTCAGACGATGACACAACGAATAGATTGATGTTTTAGATTGAGCTCCTTGTGCTATATATAGCAACATGAGCAGGTGGGCTGAAGGCGAATGCACCAGCGCTGGTGGTAAGCGTACATTGGTAATGGTAATCCAGCTATATTAACTACCGCGAGCTGTAGTTTCAAGTCAGTCAGCGCTCTTGTTGCGACACTTTTAGCTATAAGGTGCGTTGAGAAAGCGGACTGCCATACTAGCAGCACTCGAGAGCGTGAGTGCAACATGATTTTTTTGAAATATATGCAAAATATATGTAATGCCTCCCTGAGGGGTAATGTAAATAAATTAAATAAATAAATAAACATATTCTGAGCAATAAGACGACCAGGACAGTGAGACATCACGAGCAGTTATTTAAATATGCGCCGCTTTGCAACTAGCACATGTGTTTCTTGACAATGATTTCATAATTGGAAATTTACCATTCTTTCTTTCTTTTTATTCTTTTTACATGTGTGGGGATCGTACAGTAAGATACCCTTGTTGATTCATCTGCGGTTCCAATAAAGATGGGGGAAGAATGGGGGGGGGGGGGACTTGACGAATGCTAAGCAGCCCAGGCATCGGAATGTGTTCATTTTCATGTTAGACAAAACATTTTCCCAGTGCATGCCCACATTATTGTGGTCAATTTTGGTCAATCTAGTCTGAATTTACTAGCTTTTGTAGGCTTACAAAAAGCGGCTGTGAGCTTTAGGCACACTGTCTCTCTGCAATGCTGTTTCTTGGGCTAGTTGGTGGAGTTTGCTCATTTTGACAAAGCGCAAAAAAGAGGCAGGGATGGTCGAGAGACATGGGACAAAGCGCTTTGCCTGTCCCTCGTGCCTATATATTTTTAGCCCTTGCCCAAAATGACCAGTCCCTGTCCTTCTCTCTTCCTCTATCATGAAATCAATCATGGTGGCAATTCGTTGACCTCACCCCAATGTTTTGTTGTTTCAGTATGCCATGCAGCGTTTCAGCAGGATTAGAGTTGAACAATGGCAGAGCTGGTTCAGGGACACTTGTTGCACCTAACCTTTATCCTCCTGCTTTTTTGTCCACACAAGAACTCCTTAGAATGACTTTCCAATCAGTCGGCTGAAGTGTGCTCGTGAACGTTCAAGATGCAAGTTGATATAGACCCTTGAAGCAATTTGTCTAAACCAAGAAAATGGCAGATGCTCCGAATATTTATGCAGTTTCTTCTGCGCCGATGCTGTTTCAAGTCATTTTGTTTTCTGAACATTATGGTTCCATTCTTTCTCATTTATTTCCGATTTTATCATTGCTAGGAGTGGGAATTTGCCTTCCTATCACTAAAAAAAAAAAAAAAGTAGTCTGCAAGGCATGGTCGTCGTTTGTTATCTGTGCACAGAAAAAATGGGTGATGTTCGCTACACGTGTGAACGAAGCTATAGCGATAACTCGACGCGGTCAACTGTGGGTTTCACCGCAAGGTCTCGACATACAGCTGTCTACATCGAATTGACGTGGTATTGTTATCAAAAATCATTTCGAAACGGATTGAACAGGTTCAGACCAGTTCGTGAATGGGCCTTCGTGCAAGACTCAGGCTCCTATCTCTTGAGGAAAGCAACAACTGGTGGTAGTGGTTGATTTATTTTTTTTTTAAATAATCAAAAAGAAGGAAAAGAGTATTGCCGGCCGCGGCAACTGCTATCTAACAAACTGAAGCACTTGAGCTGCGGCCGGCGGGAAGGAAAAGGGGATAGGGAGAGGATAGCAAGGGGAAGTAGAGAGGGGAGCGATAGGAAGAAAGGACAGGGGAGCTTTTTTACATTATTTACAAAGTAAAGACGCTCAACGAGTTCGCATCGCTCGCGCGCAAGTGTCCGAGCACTGTCCACAAATGTCTGCGCGCGAGCGGCCTCTGCAATTGTTTATAAAATATATACACATATATATGCAATATCATTGATGTATATACATAGTCGCGCGCACGTAGCGTCCTGTCGCAGACAGATCGCGCGCGCGACACAATGCACCAGCTGCCGGGGTGGGGCGCCCGGCAGCATACGTCCAAGGTAGCACACACGGAGCGTTCAGGTCACGCACGCACTACCTGGCGAAGAGCAAGCGAGGCTTCAAGCCCGCCCGCTCGATGAACGCACAGAGGCTCACCATTGCCCTGTCACGGGTGCGCGCACTGCCTCGCGGCCACAGGAGCGTCTCGATGCTGTCCGGGATGATTCCGAGCGCCCTATAAGCCGCGAGCATCTCGCGACGTGGCTCTGCGGATGCGGTACAGCGAAGCAGCATGTGCTCCAATGTCTCCACTGCACCGCAATCACCACACACGTCGCTCGACGATAGTCCGTGGCGCACCCGTCTTACCCCGGGCCACACGCAGCCGACGCGCATTCGGATGAGCATTGCACGCTGTAGGCGCGACAATGAGCGCGCGCCGACAGCAGGGATGCGCTCTCCTCGCGCGATGCGTGGGTCCGGGTGTTGCTGACGGAGGTGGTCATAGATTACCGCGCGCACGTCCTCCAAAGCGAGAAGTTCGTCGCTGGGAGGGAGTTGATGTGCGGCGGTGGCGAGTTCATCGGCTTGCTCGTTGCCGTGTATGCCGCAGTGGCCGGGCACCCACTGCGCGCGAATGCTGCACTTTCGTTCTGCGAGGTGCTCGAGGCGCTCGCGTATCGCGCACAGCAGCGGTGTGCCACGGCCGGGAGGCTGCAGGCGGCGCGGGAGTCACACAGCAGTGCACACCTGGGAGGTGGCGGAGCCATGGTGAGCAATAGGTCAAGGCCCAGGCGAAGGCCCAGTAGTTCCGCTGTGGTCGAAGAGCCCAGGTGTGTCACTCTTTGCTGGCGGTGTAACTGCAGGGCAGGGATGGTGGCCGCTGCGGCGAGCGAGCAGCTTTCTCTCGCCACGGAGCCGTCAGTGAAAACAAGCAGGTGGTCGCTTAGTTGCTCGTGTATGACGGCTCTGGCTAGCTGTTGCACCGCACAGAGTGGTGTGCTGCGTTTTCCCGCGATGCCGATGATCTCGCGCTGTACCTCCGTCGGGAGGGGCCAGGGGGAGCAGAGGCCGTAGGGGGGCGTGGCACGCGTCAGCTGGTCATACTCCTGCAGCGCCGCACCCATTCTAGAGCGTGGGAAATTCCGAAGGCGCTGCAGGAGTTCGCCGCCGTCTGGTGCGCGGTGAAGGCGGTCGATGTGGTGCAGCGCTCGCTGTGTGGCCTGTAGCTGCAGTGGCCACGCGCCTGCCTCGGCGAGTGTCGCTTCGCATTGAGAGTTACTCGGCAGGCCAAGGCAGGTTCGCAGCGCTTTGCGATGCTGCACCTCCAGTGCTCTCCACGATGGTTTGCGCACCGTCACGAGTGGCAGTGCGTAGAGAATCGCCCCCACGGCTGCTGCGTTGTAGAGGCGCAGCGCAGCCTTCTGGGAAATCCCCTGACCCCGGGCGGTGAGCTTGTGCACGGCGGCGGTGGTCCTCTTCATCTGCTGGCATGCCCTAGTCGCCGCGTGACGGAAGGAAAGGCGCTGGTCGATATCTAGGCCCAGGTACCGCACGGAGCTTTTCCACAGCAGCGGCATCCCAGCCAACGTTAGCGGTGAAAGGCGGGCGCCCCTGCGAGCGCCGCAGGCCATGGCCGCGGACTTGCCCGGGCAGAGCGCCAGACCGAGATCCCGCAATCGGGCGTCTATTGCGCACAGGGCCCCCTGAAGGCACTCTCTGACGCGGGAGCCTCGCCCGGCGGCCCCAGGCACCACAGTGCGATGTCGTCCGCGTACATGGAGATGTACACACGGTGCCGGTTGACTGCGGGCAGACAGCCCGGCACCGCCGACATCGCCACATTGAATAGAAACGGCGACAACACCGATCCTTGCGGAACGCCTAGATCCACCGGACGGGGTCGCGAGAGAGCCCCTCCTACACGCACGCGAATAGTGCGCGCGTTGAGGAAGCCCTGCACATAGCGCAACAAGCGCCCGTTCACGCCTGCCTCTTCCAGCCTCGCGAGGATCACCGCACGGCGGACGTTGTCAAACGCACTCGACACGTCGAGCAGCAACAGCAGTGCGACCTGCCGCGCCGCTACGGCGTGCTCGAGCGCAGAAACCACGTCTGCGATTGAGTCCGCCGTGCAGCGCATCCCTCGAAAGCCTGTCTGACACTCATCGAACAAGTCCGCTTCCGCGGCTCGCGTGTGTAACCGCTGAAGCGCCATATGCTCCATCACCTTACAGGCCGCCGACGTCAGCGCCACAGGGCGATATCCGCTGAGCTCCGTGGGTGAGCGACCTGGCTTCGGTAGCGGGCAGACGACCGCTGTGCGCCACTCCTCCGGTAGCTCCCCGCGTTCCCACACCAGGTTCAGTTGCCGCAGAAGGACTTGGCGTTGCTCCGCGTCCAGGTTGCGCAGCATCTGGTAGGTCACCCCGTCGGGCCCGGGCGCTGAGCGGCGGGTGCAGCGGCGCAGGACGTCATTCAGTTCCACCGCTGTGAAGAGCGCGTTGCACGGGCCGTCGTCCGGGGTGGAGGAAAGGACATTGGCATCTGGGCTCGGGCTCGGTGTAGTCGCTGCGATGGCAGCGGTGCTCGCGGAGCGTTGCGGCGCAAACCGGTCAGCGAACCGCTCAGCTAGTTGTTGGGATGTTTGGCCGCTTGAGATGGCGAGAGCGGCGAGGGGCTGAGGGTTCGCCTGAGGTGTAGTGATGCGCCGCAGGGTGGTGAAGAGCCGCCGGGAGCTGCGATCCTTCTCCTTCGCATTGCACAGAGAAGCCCACTGCCGGCGGTAGAGCTTGTTAGCGTGCCGCCTTGCTGCCGCGTCCAGCCGATTGTAAACCGTCCAGTCTTCCGGTCTGTCCGTCCGTAGCGCCCTGCGTTCTGCGATGTCTTTCTTGTCACGCAGATCGAGCAGCTTCTTGTCGGGTGTTGGCTGACCAGCTCGCACTTCTGTGTGACGCGTGGCTGCGAGAGCGCTCCGGACGAGACTGGTGAAGAAATCGGCACCGGATGCAGCGGCGGCGTCTACCTCGCGGCGAAAGTGGCCCCAATCTACTATTGCGTAGGTACGCATGGGGCGCGCTTCTTTAGCAGTGGGCTCTATGGTGATGGAGAAGTGGTCCGAGCCCCAGAGAGATGGTGCACGATGCCAGGTCGCCTCGATGCCGCTGGACGCGAACGCTATGTCGATGCAGGAGCCGGGCGAACCGCGTCGTCGGAAGGTGGGCTGGCCAGTGTTGAGGGCGGCGAGTCCCAGCTGTGTTGCCGTGTTGTGCAAGTCGTCGCCGCGCCGATCATTGCGCGCACTTCCCCACGCACAATGATGAGCATTGAAGTCCCCAACGATTAGTTGGCGTGGGGCACAACACGTTGACACTGCACGGAAACACAAGTTCCAGGCTACAGCTGGGCGCACATAAACACTTGCCACTGATGTGTCAACACCTCCGACGCGCACTGTCACTGCCACGCACTCCTGGGCGTTGCTCGTCGCCGCCGCCGTGTCGACGAGAGCGTGCTGAACGTCGCGCCGCACATACATAGAGGCCCGAGATTTCCCAGGTCGGTGGTTCGGGTCGCCGCAGGGGATTACCGTACATGACACCTCCTCACAATTTGTTGGTGAATGGTAGCCAACGTATCCGGGCAGCCGCATTTGGGGCTCCCCTTTCCAGAGGCGGACGTACGTCTCCTGTAGCGCGATTACCTCTGGTTGCTCTGATGTTATGCGCGAGCGGAGCTCGGGATATCGCGCCGCGAGGGAACGCACGTTCCACTGCAGGACTGAGGGAATGCGAGGGGCTGCCCGGCGACTAGCCATGGTGTTGGCTGTTTAGTGTAGGAGGGCCTGTCGCTTCCTCGCAGATGCGGCGACCCTCAGAGCCCTCCGGTAGCATCACGCTGAGTGCGCGCAGCGCGGCCTGTAGGCGTGCAATTAGGGCATCACGCGCATCCGGAGGGCCGCCAACGGAGGTGGTGGAAACGGGCCTTGCGTGGGTAAGGGGCTGCTGCTGTTGCTGCTGCTGCGGCTGCTGCTGCGGCTGCCGGGACTGTCGCCTCTGGGACTGCTGCTGGGGCCGCCGTCGCTGCTGCTGCTGGAGCTGCGGCGGTTGCGGCTGTTTGCTGAGGCTCGCAACATGCGCGTAGCTGCGCTTGCTTCCTTGTTGTTGCAGGGCTGGCGAGACCGTTTCTTCCAGAACAACAGCGCGCACGGCCCGCCGCGAGAGAGGCACTTCTGACGTAGCCAATATAGTAGCGACATGCCTCTCTCGTTGCCAGTGAGGACAGACCGGCTCTGTGGCCGCATGCCGGCCGCCGCAGTTTGAGCAGCGTGGTTTCCTACTAGTGCACGCGTCGATGTCGTGTGGTCCACCGCAGCGGGTACAGCGCGCGGCAGCTCTGCAGGCCTCGGTGGCATGTCCCAGGCTGGAGCAGCGGCAACACTGCAGTGGCCGCGGGCGGCAGGGCCGGACGGGGAGACGCCGCCTGTATATCGATACATCTGACGGCGGCGTCGGCGCCGCAAACCGGAGAAGCAGCGTGCTTCCCGAAAGCGACGCCGACGTCACAGCCACTGTCGACTCCATAGCGGCAAGCAGCTGATCTGCCGAGCGACGCGCGTCAACGCCGAATACGAGTCCGGTGGACTGATTGCGAGGGGCTGGTTCCTTAGCGCGCACTGCCAGGCCACGGATCACAGTTGTGGCGAGCAGCGAGCCAAAGGTGATCTCACACCCAACGTCCACCGCTACCACGTTCCGGCGTGTGTTAACGCGAACCGCCAGCACACCCGGGTGTGGGCTCAGCTCCTCAGCAATCTCCCATCCCTGCTCCTTTGTGATGGCAGCGCCGCGGTCCTCCGGCCGGAACAGAACTGTCCAGTGCAGCCCCTCGTGAGATGGCACAGCAGCAGCAGCTTTCTGGAGGGCAGCCCTGCGTCTCCGTTGGGCTCGGGTTGAGACCTGGCTCCAGGGAATCAGGCCGGTGGCCTCCTGTGAGCACGCGGGTGCCCTGGGGGGGTGGCTCTCTTCACTGTCAAGCGGGCGTACGAACGGACAGCCGTTCGTCTGGTCCCGCGTCGGGCTCAGGCTGGCTGCAGCATGCTCACGGGCGGTGTCCGTTGGCGCCTGCTGCTCCTCCTCAGCCTGCGTCCTCGCCATCAGCTGATCATCCGTAGGGCTGGTTTCCCTTCCTTCGAGAGCGGAGGGAAGACGGCCGGCAGGTGTGAGATGGGAGGCAGAAGGGGTGACGCATAGCGCTTCGCGCTTAGCAGCAGATTCCTCCCCACTGCTGCCATTGTCCTCCTCTATCTCCCCTGAGTTGGTGGAACGACGCCTCTTGCGATGGGTCGTCTCATCCATGGCATTGTCCGCATTGTTGAGGGCCTCCTGAACAATAGCTGCCCCTGCTGCAGGAATGTGGTCCCCGCCGGCTGGTGGCTGCAGGCGCTGCGCCGAGCTGGCAATGGCGGCTTCCTCGTGCTCACCCGCTTGCGCCGCCATCTCTGCAACACGTGGTGGAAGGGCCATGGTTCGCAGCGTCTCCTTCGCCGTCTCCGGAGTTAGGGCAGGCACGCACTCAATCCATCTCCCCAAAAGCGGGGACGCATCGAAAGACCTGTCGCGGCGGGCGCTGTGCGAGCGAAATCCACCTTGGTGTATTTTCGCCTGCTTTCGCGGCCCGCGGCGGCGGGTTTCTTGGGAGGGCTCCATGGCCGGGGCCCCCGGGAGGTGATTATCCCAGGTCCAGGCCAGGGGCGTGCGAGACCATCGGGCGCTAGGTGGAGGCCCAACACGAGGTGCCGAAGCGCGCGGCCAGTCCAGTCCGAAGTCGAGGGAGCATGAAAAAACACGTCCTGCTCCGTCGGAGGTCGGCGAGAGAGTGCAACAACTGCAGCCTTGGTAGATCTTGCCGCGTGTCTTCTGCGTGTTTGCTTGGAATTGCTTTCGCACTGCTAGCTGTGCTACTACGCTTATATTTCTGAATCTTTTTGAGTAAGACCACGTGGCTCCTTGATGCTAAGCAGTAAGGATTACAACTAGCGTTAGTGTTTGGTTTTATTTTCGTTTACTGATTTGCATGTTTGTTATCGGAAATGCTTTCAGTAAAAAAAAGAAAAATGCCGCCGGTGACCTCGACGTCAAAACTGCGCGCCGAATCAGACTGTCATGTGATTTCCGCTCCACACATCGTCGCATATTTCATTTTGGTGGTGTCAATCGACATTCAGCCATTCGGAGGCAAAAATTCTGAGCCTTCTCTACTTACTTTACTCAAACCAACTGACGTGTTCGAAGGTGTGAAGAAAACGATGTCCTATGTCAAAACCAAGCGCAACGTTTATTTACTTCTTTTTTTTTCGGTACAAAACCGGATTGAGGTGCAAGAAACACCCAAAAAGCTTGGAATTTCACCGCGGTTACTAATCGGGGATGACCATGTGCGCTCGTAAAGGGAGGCTATCATTGTGCTAATAAATACGATCGATTTTTTTCATTGCGGCAGTCTAAAAACAGCGGCGATGTGCGTGTGCCGCGATGGATATCAGTACTCTGTTCTGCACGACCGCCCGATACAGACACGCGCTTCATTCCATTAAACCACCACATGCACTAAATGTCCGCGAAAGCGTTTGCGGTGCATTGCATAATAATAATAATAATAATAATAATAATAATAATAATAATAATAATAATAATAATAATAATAATAATAATAATAATAATAATAATAATAATAATAATAATAATAATAATAATAATAATAATAATATTAAAACAGACCCCTGGCCTTGAAATATGAATCCACGGCTTCGAGGCTTACTATTTTGAGCATAGCGTAGACGCACAGAGAAGTAGAGAGTGCCGGCTGCGCACGCGCATTAGCCCTACTTGGCCCCACTAATGCCAATGCGTGTGCGCCGAAGAAATCCGGTAATTCGGTTTACATGTAGGCAAGCACTTTTCTCTTGTCACAGTGAAATGCGCCCAGCTGCACTCTCGGCGTCACTTTGTTTATGTTACGCTGTCTGCAGTCGAAACTTCTCTCTTTCCACGCAGCGTAGTGCGGTCAACTGTCCCACCTTTGCGAAGATGTCCATACACGCTTCGTAAGTGATCAAATACAATTAGACAAACGTACAACAGCTCTTACGTTTCATTATCGTTTCATTACGGTGATTATCGGTGATGACGTCTGGTTTCTGATGATCTATGAGCACATATTTGTAATGTTTATAAGCATGAAAAGCACTGAACCAAAACAGTGTACATTCTCATTTCAGCTAACGCTCGACATTCGGTTCAGCAGATTCGAATTCCTTCGTTTCTTTTTTTTTTTTTTTTTTTTCATCTGTACTCCGTATGCGACGTCGTCCTTTTGCACTTGTGTTTCTTGTAGCGGCTGCGAAGCTACATTCAAAACGGTGCTTTCCGAGAGGACAGCTGCACCTAAGCACACGTGTGCCACTGAAAGCTCTACGGAACAGAGCACGCACCAACGAAGATGTGAAGGAGACAACCGCTCGATACCGCTGGCCGAAACTATTCCTTTTGGTCTACTGTCCTATATTCCTTTTTCGACCAATATTTGAGAGTCGCATGACGCACATAACATCTAAACGGTGGATCATACGCGTGGTACGCCAGCTGGCGTATCGTGATGTCACGTGCGAGCATTTTACCAGCACACCATGCAGCATAACGTGGCGATATCCGTAGCACTCACTGTCAAACACAATGTCTAGATTTTGCGAGAAATACCACTGGACCAACCGCGCGCACGGATGAAGAACCTCGTCCAAGCAACCTGCAATCTGTCAAGACATGTCTTAATTTTGATAAATTTGCACTTTTGTCGCCAGCCGAAAAGCAAGCCCGAGACATGTAAATTTACTGGAAGATTCTGCGCATTCTGTTCGGTTTTTGCTAGCCGTGTCACTTGCTATCCGAGCCTGAAGCGCCTAGCGAAATATGAATGCGTGAGTGAAAAAGTACAGGGCCAGAAGTATATTCAGAAAAGCACAAAATACCGCAAAGCCCCTCATCGATTGGGCGTGAAGGTTAGCGGCTTAGCACTGCAGGCGAGCGTCCACTGTTCGCATACAATGCAGGGGTGCAAAGGGTGATGCGGTGACCATGTGCAGGTTCTTCGTGCGCTCGAATAGCCCCCGCATAAACCACAGTGTATGCGCGCAAAGCATGTGCACGCACGCAGCATGCGTGTCATGTCTTTTCACCTAAAAAAAACTCCGCGGTCCTTCCCTAATGAACTGTTTGTGTTTCCACTTTGAGTAGATGCGTCTCCTTGTGCTAAGAACCAGTGGTGTCTCGCACCACGTCCTCGATCGAGTGGTGCCTCCAGGTATTCATTCATTTCTTTGACTCCACTGACAGTCTCTGCTTTCCTCTAGATCATGAATTGTAGCCTCTGCATCAGGTGAGAGAGTTGTCGAAATTCTTCCTCTATGGAATGTTTGAAACCGGATCTGCTGCCGAAAGAAGTTGCTTCGACAGGCAATGAATTTTTGAAAAGTGTGACACTCACCTCACAAACAGCAATGCAAATAGCAACAAGCAAAACGCTTCACAGCACTTCACAGCACAAAAGTAGTAATAGGTGGGTTGCAGAAACCTGGAAGTCAGCAGAGCAAAACCCCTTCACCATGGCAGCCAAACCTGTTTTGAGGGCAGAAGTTAGGTGCAGCGCAGAATACTTCTATGTCCAGCCTGATGTCATGCGCAAACGTGTTGAGCAGAATTCCTTCACTATTGAGAGCCTGGAGGAGGTAGGGGCAGGGGAGGTGTTATGAATGGCACTCACACAGGGGGTTTACATGAGACCGACAAAGTCGGGTCGGGGAGGCCTGTCGGGCTAAAAACCGGCTATCGGGCTCATGTATACGCTAGGGGGTCGAGCTAAAGGACCGTCGGGTCGCGTCCCGCCAGCCCGACTGCAGGGGGTGGGTTGGCTCGACCCTACCCGACGAGCGAGGGGCATGTATACGCTGACGCGTCGGGCAGGCGCCTCCTCTCTTGCCTCCTTGCAGGTCGGGGACGGGACCGTGAGCTGTTCGGCTGAGCATTCCTCCTCTTCCTCCTCTCCCGCCTGCGCCTGGTTCATTTGCTCGACGCACGGTGTAGCAGCGATCTTTGCCCGACAGAATCGAGCTCATGTAAACCCGGACGGGTCGGGCTGGCTAAGCTCGACAACCGGCTCCCCCCTACCCGACCCGCTTGCGTCGGGCTCATGTATACAAGGCTACAGAGGGGTTCTTAATCCCGTAATTGCGACAAGAAGAAGAGGGGTGCAGGAAATGGACGTGGCCATTATTTTCACAATAGATGTCTCCTGCATTGCACCTGATTTCTGCCCCCCAAACAGGTTTGGCCGCCATGGTGAAGGGGTTTTTGCACTGCAGAGAAGCTGACTTCTAGGTTTCTTGACTGGCTTCAATACTTTGAAGGAGTGTAGTCACGCGCGCCTCTCCTGATAATTGAATGAACTCACAATTTCGCTGCTTTTACCTAGATGGCGCTAGCAGTAAAAAACATTTAATGAGCGAATACAGGTGCAAATACTAATTATCACCATGGTTTGTGCTTCTTATTTTAACTTTATTTTGCAGTAATACAATATAAAAGGAAGCCGACTCAAACAAGGCTCACGTTGTTGAGTATGGCGGCCTTCTCGATTGAATGCCGTGTAGGAAAAATTGATTATATTTGAAGGCTCAGTATAATCGTGCTAATTGTATAAAGCGCAATTTACGCTTATTTGGACCAAGAACTATTATTCTAGTTTCGCCATGCATGATTCCTTGGCTGTAGAATGAGCGGTTTTCCTGGTCAAGCTATGCAATGTGAGGTAGTATTACGGAAATCTTCAAATTGGTAAGGCAATAAAAAACAAATTAGCGAATAACTTTCGATGAAATTTCGTACACTGAACTATCATAATGTGCGCCCGAAGTGGTAAAAATTTTCCTGCTGTGCACGTTGATAAAGCGCTGATATTCGTGCCCAAAATAGCCAAACTTGTCCATGTTTAAAAGGCTGCCGAGCAAATACTGATTAAATTAAAACTAATTACGCGTTATTTTACCTAAGATAAATACCCATTCTATGTGTAGGCCAAAGGAAACTGTTCTAAGTGCAGCAGTTTCTTCAGCAAAGTAATCCGAAGTAGGGTATATCAACGACGCTAGCGAATTTGTCATCTGCAATAACACCTCTCATGCAGTTGATAACGTTGGCACACTAAAGCAGCGACATCATTTGACAGAGCGTATATTGAGCTTTCGAATGATGCCTACATTGTGATGTTCGAAAAAGAACAACGTGCAGAATGCTCACGCAAACATTGCCTAAAATGGCACATTCGCGCTGCCGGAGTGGGACCGTGTTTGGTCGTCCTACTGTACGCAAGCTCCGCGCCGAGCAGCGCTTGCATGATCGAACGCAGCGGCTCGGCGAGACGTTTACCAGCTACATTGAAGATGTGCTCCACCTATGCAGTCGCGTAAACGCCCAGATGCCCGAGGCACAAAAGATCAAGCACATCCTGAAGGGCATCGAATATGACACCTTCCTCATGTTGACATCCCGGGATATGACAACTGTTGCACAAGTTGTCAACCTTTGTCAAAGCTATAATGAATTGCTCAAGCAGCGACTTCTTCCTCGACAGCCTTCCGCTCCTGTGGAATCACTTTCTGACCTCTCCGCTACATCTGAGACCTCATCGCTGCTGCAGCAGCTCAAAGATTTCATCCGAGAGGAAGTTGCTCGCCAAATATCACTATTGCCAACAAACTGCGAGCTTTCCCGCAATTTGGCGCCCCTTCGACAGGTCATCGCCGACCGCGTGGCAGACGCCCTTCCCCCTGTTCATCCGCTAGCGCCCATTCCTCAGCCTGCACAAGCCATTGAGACCCTCGCATACGCCGACGTCGCTCCACCTGTCGCTCCAACAATGACATGCGCCCCCGCTCCTGTCGCACCGCTGACGTACGCTGCGGTCGCTGCCCGACCACGGCCACCTAGCTACCCTGTGGTGTACGCTACGCTTCCAGCGCCTGTGCAGGAATATCTTCAGGCGCCACAGCCTTTCGTCCCGCCTCGACCTCAGCGCCGCAATCCATGGCGAACAAGTGATAACCGTCCCATTTGTTATTCTTGTGGATGTGCTGGCCATATTGCCCGGTACTGCCGAAATCGCACTCCCGATGAGTTTCTATCGCGCCTTCCTGGCAGCCAACCCGGGATCAGTACGCAGCCGCCGATTCATCTGCAGGTTCCGTTGCGAATGACCGTACTACCTTTTCTACTCGCCGCTCAACCTTGCCGCGTCGCCGCTCCCTATCTCCCAATCTTGCGCAAGAGGAAAACTGAATGCCGCAGTTCCTGAGGCGAGAACTGCGCAACGAGCGAACTGTAAAAGGCCTCACGTATCTCCTGCAAATCTGCTTGAAGGGTTATAGTACTGGCTCTGGTCGACACCGGCGCTGCTGTTTCTGCCATGGCTGCAAGTCTCTGCCGTTCCTTGCGCAAAGTGACGACACCTATTTCAGGATTCTCGCTATGCACGGCAAGTGCCCAGCCTGTAGAGCCTATAGCGGTGTGCACCGCTCGAGTCATCATTCAAGAAGTTTTGTACGCAATAGAGTTCGTAGTTTTGCCTTCCTGCTCTCATGATCTTATCTTGGGTTGGGATTTTCTGTCGCGCCATAATGAGGTGATCAACTGTGCAAGTGCCGAACTGGAGTTTTTTGCGCCAGACGAACCGTCGCCGGACGTTCCTTTTCCCAAAGTCCTTGTTGCCGAAGCTACTGATCTCCCTGCGTGCTCTTTCGTTCTTGTGCCCACCGCTTGTGCTTTTTCCCGCCGTACTGATGTACTTTTCATCCCATCGCCTATTTTTCTAAGCCGCAAAAATCTTCTCCTGCCGTACGCCGTACTTTCTGTGTCAGCTGGCCTCACCGCGCTCTGGATTTGTAATCCGTTCTCATTTCCCGTATCCCTGCGTCGCGGTGAATGCCTCGGCATCATCCAGCTCATTGATTCTATTCTCCCTGGTGACGCAACACCCGCTTCACAGCCCGCTGACTTGGCTGCACTTACACCACCTGTTCTTGCGCTGGACCAGTCTTCTGCCGACGTTTTCCTCCACTCCATCGATGCTAGTCTTCCTGAACCTCAACGCTCTGAACTTCTCGCGCTGCTTCATCAGTTCCGTTCTTCATTCGACTCTCACCAGCCTGCTGGGAGCCGCACATCAACTGTTGCCCACCACATTGACACCGGTTCCCATGCTCTTCTGCGTCAGCACCCCTATCGAGTGTCGGCCACTGAGCGCCGAGTTATTGAAGGCCAAGTTCAAACAATGTTACAGAATGGAGTGATTGAGCCTTCTAATAGTGCCTGGTCCTCCCCTGTTGTCCTAGTGCGGAAGAAAGACGGTTCTATTCGCTTCTGCGTTGACTACCGTCGCCTAAACAAAATCACGAGGAAAGACGTCTACCCTCTTCCGCGTATAGATGATGCATTGGACTGCTTACAAGGTGCTAAACTTTTTTCTTCCCTTGATTTACGATCCGGTCACTGGCAGGTGGCCATGGCTGCGGAAGATCGCCCTAAAACCGCGTTTGTCACGGGTTTGACTTTACCGTCATGCCGTTCGGTCTCTGCAATGCTCCTGCTACATTCGAGCGTATGATGGATACAATTCTGCGCGTCCTAAAATGGAAGACATGCCTCTGTTATCTTGACGACATCGTGGTGTTCTCACCGGACTTTGCGGCCCATCTATCTTTACTGAAGCAGGTCTTGACATGTCTTGCGAACGCCGGTCTGCAGCTCAACTTGAAGAAGTGTCGTTTCGCTGCTCGTGAGCTGACCATTTTCGGCCACGTTGTGTCCAAAGATGGTATCCGTCCTGATCCCGGCAAACTTCGAGCTGTGACTGCATTCCCGAAACCTACTACCATCAAGCAACTGAAGAGTTTTTTGGGTTTGTGCTCATACTTTCGGCGTTTTATACGGAACTTTGCTTCCATTGTCGCCCCGCTGACTGAGCTCCTCGGCAATAACTAAGACATTTCGCTGTGGTCATCAGCATGCGACGACGCCTACAATACCTTGCGCCGCCTCCTCACAGCCCCGCCTATCCTGCGCCATTTTGACCCCCAGGCGCCAACCGAAGTGCACGCAGACGCGAGTGGTGTCGGCCTCGGAGCTGTGCTTGCTCAGCGCCCCTCTGGCTTTGGTGAGTACGTAGTCGCTTACGCCAGCTGTACTCTCACCAAAGCCGAAGCGAACTACTCTGTGACGGAAAAGGAGTGCTTGGCCATTGTCTGGGCAATCACAAAGTTTCGCCCTTACCTTTACGGCCGTTCTTTTGACGTAGTCACGGACCATCATGCCCTATGCTGGCTTTCATCGCTCAAGGACCCATCCGGCCGCTTGGCACGGTGGGCTCTGCGTTTGCAAGAATACGATATCCGCGTTATTTGCCGATCTGGTCGCAAACATAAAGACGCCGACACTTTATCTCGCTCACCGCTTCCAGCCGGCCTTGCCAGCCTCTCCGTCTTAGACTCCGTGGCATCTTCGATCGACGTCAGTGACATGCCTGCCCAACAACGAAAGGATCCATGGCTCTCTTATTGACTACCTTTAAAACCAATCAGCGATTACCCCTTCACGCGCCCTATGCCGCCAAGCTTCCCACTATGAGATTCGGGATAACCTCCTTTACCGGCGCAACTACACCTCAAGTGGACGGAAATGGCTCCTCGTGATTCCGCGCCATTTACGGACTCAAATATGTACAGCCTTTCATGCCGATCCACAGTGCGGACACGCCGGAGTTTT
>NC_139344.1:20714640-20717140 GCF_055883805.1 Amblyomma maculatum
AACTGCCATCTTTCTCCTTTTCTTTATAGCTCGGTTAAGGTGTCCGCAGAGGATTGCAGCCAATACTGCGCCTTTTCTTTGCTGTCGACTATTTTTAAGCACCGCTGATGCCTGCTGTACTGCGTCTATTTCTATATGCTCTGTTGTGCGGCGTTCGAGGAAGCGCCAAATAAAGGGCGCCGCACGGAGGCCGGGATCGAACGCCCGGCGGTGTCAGCCTTGTATATGCATGAATGTCCTGGTGACGTGATCACCAGTGATGACGGAATGACTTAATGTGATGTCATTATCACTTCTGGTTATTAGTAATTGCCAGGTGGGACACCTGATATGATGTCCATCCGGCCATGACGTCATGGCCGACGACGTCACCAGGTGATGGCGTCATAGTCATTCATCTGTTATTACTCATGGCTATTTATTCATGAGTAATGACTAATAAAATGAGTTAATGAGTATTTAATCATTCGTTAATACTGGTTACTGCCACGGAGGAAGAGGGGTTGAGCTGGGGGGGGATAAGATGGGGGCGGAGCTGGTTACGAGGCCGACGGCGACACCAACGGCTGCGACGACAGGGAACGCGGGAACGGGCGCCAAAGAGCTGCCCTCTAAAATTTTAGAGGGCACTTTTGACGACGGAAGTATGATGAGGCGAAAGCGATTATAGAGCGGTGGGTCGTAGCCCTCCACTACGGCACCTCTATTTCCCTCTCTTCTTTCATTCCCGCCTTCCTCTCTTCCTTTGAGGCGTGGTATATGTGTCCGCGGAGAATTGTGCCCGATAGTGCGCCTTTTCTATCCTGTAAATCAGTTTCAAACGCCGCTGCTGCCTGCTGCACTGACGCCTTCTGGACATCTGAGCATTCTTCTTTTTGCTGTGTGGTGCGGCGTTCAAGCAAGCGGCAAATGAAAGCCTCCGCACGGACGCCCAGCCGGAATAGTTTCGTATAGGCACGAATCGCCTGGTGACGTCATGACCTGTCGTGACGGTACATGGCGCGCCCCTTGACGAACACAACCAGCATTTGATAGAACGCATCAAAGTTCACCGGTGTTCTATAATTTGTTTACAGCAAAGGAAAGGCGCAGGCGCGTGATCTGTCGCTTGCGGAGTCCCGCTATCATCCTTACGACAGACACGGGGAATTATGAAGAGCGCTTCACGATCCGGGACATGGCGCCGGCAATTTGGCGACCATTTGAGCTGGAACTGCCTTTTTTTTTTTTGGAAGCCAATCTTCTTCTTGGCTCCTCCTCTGATACCTTGCTTGGATCTTCGCTGACACCAAGCTCATCCTCTGCCGGACGCTTCATACGCGTGCTGCTGTCCATGGAGACCTCTGATGTTGCTGAGTCTTCCACTACCCCTTTCCCCCCTTTCTAGACAGTAATGTAATAAAGCGGACTCAACGAATATATATACAATCAGGCTCTAAGACGTTCTTTTTTATACTTCACACATCAACCTTTTTTGTCAAAACGTGGCTTCGTACAAAAGGGACTTTTGTGCCATGGTCAGTAGACTGTCGCGTGTGTCAGCAACCAGAAACTATTGATGTTAGATGATTGCTTTGTGTATTGCCCTGATGCAGTGTTGTTGTTTTTTGGGACATTCTTCAATGGACTCTCAAAAAGAACATTGATATTACGCCCTATACTATCAGATTTTTGCCTACAATGGAAGCTTCTGAGGCGCCATGTGACCTTTTTGTGCTCATGGGACTTTTTAGCCTGTGGAAGAGCCACATCACAAATCGCCACGTAGACCTACCACGTTCATCGAAGTCTCTGTTCAGACACAATGTGCTGTGGTGCGGGAGTAATGCTACGCAGGATAGACCTCCTGCCTGGTAACCTTTACTAGATGCATATATATGTTTCCCGGAATTTGGAGTGTTGCCAAAGTGAGGGCTAGATGCTGGTATAACTGTGCGTTGGCAGATTGCGGAATGCGACCTGGTTAAGTTGTTCGAAGTACTTCTATGCAATAATGAAAAAAAAAAAGTCTGTAGGATAGTGCAGTTGGTAAAGCGCTAGGCTGGGGTCCAAAGGGTTGAGGTTCGATTCCCGGAGGAGGCAAGTTTTAAAAAATAATTTTTAACTCGCTCTCGAAATGTGAGACTTCTGCTGACAACCATCTGTCGACAACAATGAGGTATAAAAGGTTTTCTCCTTAAAATGTTTCTGACGGCTCGGCGTATCCCGCGCCTGGGACGCTTTGAACGCCGTCCAGCTGGAGCAATAAACAAATAAATTGCTTTACCGGAAAGGAAAGGCGCCGTATCTGTCACTTTTTTCTGGAGACACCTGGAACGCAAAGGAAGAAAGTGGGAGTGAAAGTGGAAAAAGAGCGAAAGTAACCGTAGCGGAGGGCTGCGGAGTAATTTCGACCACATGGGGATCTATAACGTACACTGAGACCGCACGGAACACGTACGCCTATTGGTTTCGCCTCCATCAAAACGCAGCCGCTGGCGGTCGCGTACGAACGCGGGTA